>NW_027276682.1:0-36328 GCF_030028105.1 Mobula birostris | reverse complement strand
GTGACCGATCCCTTGGAAATTAGGGTTAGGGTTAGGGCCAGGGCTGGGGTTAGAAGGCAAGTATGTGTGTAGCAGGGTTGGAGGTGTAAGGTTTAGTGGTAGGGCAAAGGACTATTATATAAGCCCCTTAGTGTGGTGTGGTTTGGGTTATTTGGGGTGCTGTCCGGTTTAGTTGGGGTGCGCGGTCCATTGGAAATTAGGGTTAGGGTTAGGGTTAGGGTTAGGGTTAGGGTTAGGTTGAGAGTATGCGGGCAGTGGGCAAATCAGCCCTCTTGTGCTTTTTGATCTCCTCACTTGAGATTCAATTTCACGCGACCCTGCCACTTTGATCTGGCCCACGCCTTCATTAACCAGGTCCAACACTTGCCTTTCTTGGATCTTGCCCCTCCTGACAAAGGTAATCGGGTTTGTGGGGGAGTGGCCAGGGTTAGTCGGGGTGTGCCTAGGGTTTGTGGGGGTGTGGCATGATCTCTGGGATGTGCCGAGGGTTTGTGGGGGTGTGTGCCCCCTTGGACTTTAGGATTAGGTTTGAGTGTTGGGCTGGTGGATGTATATGTGTGACTGGGATAGGTAAGGCTGCAGAGTTTTGAGTGGTGAGGTATGAGGTGCTATTGGGCTTAGGCTTGTGTGGTGAAGCTAGGTGAATCTGGCCCATGCCTTTCATTATCATGGTCCGACACCACTTGGTTCAATGGACCGGGTGTGCACTGGGACACATCATCAGTAATGCATCCTCGGATCATGGGGTGTTTCGGGTCTTTCATCATTAAACACCCTCCCCGAGATGACCCAGCCGGAGTTGATCAAGCTCGGCTTGTGTTTTCCCATGGACCAGGATAATGAGAGACATGTAACTAAGAGGGTAATGTTGTTTTTAAACATCATTACCTGGCATCTGTATGCCTGGGATTGCATGGGTTAAATTGACAGTGTTTACTGGGCATTCGGTGTCTCTGCACCTGAGTTTAGTGGTGACTGGTTTTCTGTGGACCCAGCTTGGGTTTAACTTTCTGGTTCTCTCTTGCCGTTTGGGCATCTGGGCTTTGTTCTTGGCATTTTGTCGACCGGGAGAATGAAGAGCGTGTCACTGTTAGGTTAGGTTGAGAGTATGCGGGCAGTGGGCAAATCAGCCCTCTTGTGCTTTTTGATCTCCTCACTTGAGATTCAATTTCACGCGACCCTGCCACTTTGATCTGGCCCACGCCTTCATTAACCAGGTCCAACACTTGCCTTTCTTGGATCTTGCCCCTCCTGACAAAGGTAATCGGGTTTGTGGGGGAGTGGCCAGGGTTAGTCGGGGTGTGCCTAGGGTTTGTGGGGGTGTGGCATGATCTCTGGGATGTGCCGAGGGTTTGTGGGGGTGTGTGCCCCCTTGGACTTTAGGATTAGGTTTGAGTGTTGGGCTGGTGGATGTATATGTGTGACTGGGATAGGTAAGGCTGCAGAGTTTTGAGTGGTGAGGTATGAGGTGCTATTGGGCTTAGGCTTGTGTGGTGAAGCTAGGTGAATCTGGCCCATGCCTTTCATTATCATGGTCCGACACCACTTGGTTCAATGGACCGGGTGTGCACTGGGACACATCATCAGTAATGCATCCTCGGATCATGGGGTGTTTCGGGTCTTTCATCATTAAACACCCTCCCCGAGATGACCCAGCCGGAGTTGATCAAGCTCGGCTTGTGTTTTCCCATGGACCAGGATAATGAGAGACATGTAACTAAGAGGGTAATGTTGTTTTTAAACATCATTACCTGGCATCTGTATGCCTGGGATTGCATGGGTTAAATTGACAGTGTTTACTGGGCATTCGGTGTCTCTGCACCTGAGTTTAGTGGTGACTGGTTTTCTGTGGACCCAGCTTGGGTTTAACTTTCTGGTTCTCTCTTGCCGTTTGGGCATCTGGGCTTTGTTCTTGGCATTTTGTCGACCGGGAGAATGAAGAGCGTGTCACTGTTAGGTTAGGTTGAGAGTATGCGGGCAGTGGGCAAATCAGCCCTCTTGTGCTTTTTGATCTCCTCACTTGAGATTCAATTTCACGCGACCCTGCCACTTTGATCTGGCCCACGCCTTCATTAACCAGGTCCAACACTTGCCTTTCTTGGATCTTGCCCCTCCTGACAAAGGTAATCGGGTTTGTGGGGGAGTGGCCAGGGTTAGTCGGGGTGTGCCTAGGGTTTGTGGGGGTGTGGCATGATCTCTGGGATGTGCCGAGGGTTTGTGGGGGTGTGTGCCCCCTTGGACTTTAGGATTAGGTTTGAGTGTTGGGCTGGTGGATGTATATGTGTGACTGGGATAGGTAAGGCTGCAGAGTTTTGAGTGGTGAGGTATGAGGTGCTATTGGGCTTAGGCTTGTGTGGTGAAGCTAGGTGAATCTGGCCCATGCCTTTCATTATCATGGTCCGACACCACTTGGTTCAATGGACCGGGTGTGCACTGGGACACATCATCAGTAATGCATCCTCGGATCATGGGGTGTTTCGGGTCTTTCATCATTAAACACCCTCCCCGAGATGACCCAGCCGGAGTTGATCAAGCTCGGCTTGTGTTTTCCCATGGACCAGGATAATGAGAGACATGTAACTAAGAGGGTAATGTTGTTTTTAAACATCATTACCTGGCATCTGTATGCCTGGGATTGCATGGGTTAAATTGACAGTGTTTACTGGGCATTCGGTGTCTCTGCACCTGAGTTTAGTGGTGACTGGTTTTCTGTGGACCCAGCTTGGGTTTAACTTTCTGGTTCTCTCTTGCCGTTTGGGCATCTGGGCTTTGTTCTTGGCATTTTGTCGACCGGGAGAATGAAGAGCGTGTCACTGTTAGGTTAGGTTGAGAGTATGCGGGCAGTGGGCAAATCAGCCCTCTTGTGCTTTTTGATCTCCTCACTTGAGATTCAATTTCACGCGACCCTGCCACTTTGATCTGGCCCACGCCTTCATTAACCAGGTCCAACACTTGCCTTTCTTGGATCTTGCCCCTCCTGACAAAGGTAATCGGGTTTGTGGGGGAGTGGCCAGGGTTAGTCGGGGTGTGCCTAGGGTTTGTGGGGGTGTGGCATGATCTCTGGGATGTGCCGAGGGTTTGTGGGGGTGTGTGCCCCCTTGGACTTTAGGATTAGGTTTGAGTGTTGGGCTGGTGGATGTATATGTGTGACTGGGATAGGTAAGGCTGCAGAGTTTTGAGTGGTGAGGTATGAGGTGCTATTGGGCTTAGGCTTGTGTGGTGAAGCTAGGTGAATCTGGCCCATGCCTTTCATTATCATGGTCCGACACCACTTGGTTCAATGGACCGGGTGTGCACTGGGACACATCATCAGTAATGCATCCTCGGATCATGGGGTGTTTCGGGTCTTTCATCATTAAACACCCTCCCCGAGATGACCCAGCCGGAGTTGATCAAGCTCGGCTTGTGTTTTCCCATGGACCAGGATAATGAGAGACATGTAACTAAGAGGGTAATGTTGTTTTTAAACATCATTACCTGGCATCTGTATGCCTGGGATTGCATGGGTTAAATTGACAGTGTTTACTGGGCATTCGGTGTCTCTGCACCTGAGTTTAGTGGTGACTGGTTTTCTGTGGACCCAGCTTGGGTTTAACTTTCTGGTTCTCTCTTGCCGTTTGGGCATCTGGGCTTTGTTCTTGGCATTTTGTCGACCGGGAGAATGAAGAGCGTGTCACTGTTAGGTTAGGTTGAGAGTATGCGGGCAGTGGGCAAATCAGCCCTCTTGTGCTTTTTGATCTCCTCACTTGAGATTCAATTTCACGCGACCCTGCCACTTTGATCTGGCCCACGCCTTCATTAACCAGGTCCAACACTTGCCTTTCTTGGATCTTGCCCCTCCTGACAAAGGTAATCGGGTTTGTGGGGGAGTGGCCAGGGTTAGTCGGGGTGTGCCTAGGGTTTGTGGGGGTGTGGCATGATCTCTGGGATGTGCCGAGGGTTTGTGGGGGTGTGTGCCCCCTTGGACTTTAGGATTAGGTTTGAGTGTTGGGCTGGTGGATGTATATGTGTGACTGGGATAGGTAAGGCTGCAGAGTTTTGAGTGGTGAGGTATGAGGTGCTATTGGGCTTAGGCTTGTGTGGTGAAGCTAGGTGAATCTGGCCCATGCCTTTCATTATCATGGTCCGACACCACTTGGTTCAATGGACCGGGTGTGCACTGGGACACATCATCAGTAATGCATCCTCGGATCATGGGGTGTTTCGGGTCTTTCATCATTAAACACCCTCCCCGAGATGACCCAGCCGGAGTTGATCAAGCTCGGCTTGTGTTTTCCCATGGACCAGGATAATGAGAGACATGTAACTAAGAGGGTAATGTTGTTTTTAAACATCATTACCTGGCATCTGTATGCCTGGGATTGCATGGGTTAAATTGACAGTGTTTACTGGGCATTCGGTGTCTCTGCACCTGAGTTTAGTGGTGACTGGTTTTCTGTGGACCCAGCTTGGGTTTAACTTTCTGGTTCTCTCTTGCCGTTTGGGCATCTGGGCTTTGTTCTTGGCATTTTGTCGACCGGGAGAATGAAGAGCGTGTCACTGTTAGGTTAGGTTGAGAGTATGCGGGCAGTGGGCAAATCAGCCCTCTTGTGCTTTTTGATCTCCTCACTTGAGATTCAATTTCACGCGACCCTGCCACTTTGATCTGGCCCACGCCTTCATTAACCAGGTCCAACACTTGCCTTTCTTGGATCTTGCCCCTCCTGACAAAGGTAATCGGGTTTGTGGGGGAGTGGCCAGGGTTAGTCGGGGTGTGCCTAGGGTTTGTGGGGGTGTGGCATGATCTCTGGGATGTGCCGAGGGTTTGTGGGGGTGTGTGCCCCCTTGGACTTTAGGATTAGGTTTGAGTGTTGGGCTGGTGGATGTATATGTGTGACTGGGATAGGTAAGGCTGCAGAGTTTTGAGTGGTGAGGTATGAGGTGCTATTGGGCTTAGGCTTGTGTGGTGAAGCTAGGTGAATCTGGCCCATGCCTTTCATTATCATGGTCCGACACCACTTGGTTCAATGGACCGGGTGTGCACTGGGACACATCATCAGTAATGCATCCTCGGATCATGGGGTGTTTCGGGTCTTTCATCATTAAACACCCTCCCCGAGATGACCCAGCCGGAGTTGATCAAGCTCGGCTTGTGTTTTCCCATGGACCAGGATAATGAGAGACATGTAACTAAGAGGGTAATGTTGTTTTTAAACATCATTACCTGGCATCTGTATGCCTGGGATTGCATGGGTTAAATTGACAGTGTTTACTGGGCATTCGGTGTCTCTGCACCTGAGTTTAGTGGTGACTGGTTTTCTGTGGACCCAGCTTGGGTTTAACTTTCTGGTTCTCTCTTGCCGTTTGGGCATCTGGGCTTTGTTCTTGGCATTTTGTCGACCGGGAGAATGAAGAGCGTGTCACTGTTAGGTTAGGTTGAGAGTATGCGGGCAGTGGGCAAATCAGCCCTCTTGTGCTTTTTGATCTCCTCACTTGAGATTCAATTTCACGCGACCCTGCCACTTTGATCTGGCCCACGCCTTCATTAACCAGGTCCAACACTTGCCTTTCTTGGATCTTGCCCCTCCTGACAAAGGTAATCGGGTTTGTGGGGGAGTGGCCAGGGTTAGTCGGGGTGTGCCTAGGGTTTGTGGGGGTGTGGCATGATCTCTGGGATGTGCCGAGGGTTTGTGGGGGTGTGTGCCCCCTTGGACTTTAGGATTAGGTTTGAGTGTTGGGCTGGTGGATGTATATGTGTGACTGGGATAGGTAAGGCTGCAGAGTTTTGAGTGGTGAGGTATGAGGTGCTATTGGGCTTAGGCTTGTGTGGTGAAGCTAGGTGAATCTGGCCCATGCCTTTCATTATCATGGTCCGACACCACTTGGTTCAATGGACCGGGTGTGCACTGGGACACATCATCAGTAATGCATCCTCGGATCATGGGGTGTTTCGGGTCTTTCATCATTAAACACCCTCCCCGAGATGACCCAGCCGGAGTTGATCAAGCTCGGCTTGTGTTTTCCCATGGACCAGGATAATGAGAGACATGTAACTAAGAGGGTAATGTTGTTTTTCCATGGACCAGGATAATGAGAGGCATGTAACTATGAGGGCAACGTTGTTTTTAAACATCATTACCCGGCATCTGTATGCCTGGGATTACATGGGTTAAATTGACAGTGTTTACTGGGCATTCGGTGTCTCTGCAGCTGAGTTTAGTGGTGACTGGTTTTCTGTGGACCCAGCTTGGGTTTAACTTTCTGGTTGTCTCTCGCCGTTTGGGCATCTGGGCTTTATTCTTGGCATTTTGCCGACCGGGAGAATGAAGAGCGTGTCACTGTTAGGTTAGGTTGAGAGTATGCGGGCAGTGGGCAAATCAGCCCTCTTGTGCTTTTTGATCTCCTCACTTGAGATTCAATTTCACGCGACCCTGCCACTTTGATCTGGCCCACGCCTTCATTAACCAGGTCCAACACTTGCCTTTCTTGGATCTTGCCCCTCCTGACAAAGGTAATCGGGTTTGTGGGGGAGTGGCCAGGGTTAGTCGGGGTGTGCCTAGGGTTTGTGGGGGTGTGGCATGATCTCTGGGATGTGCCGAGGGTTTGTGGGGGTGTGTGCCCCCTTGGACTTTAGGATTAGGTTTGAGTGTTGGGCTGGTGGATGTATATGTGACTGGGATAGGTAAGGCTGCAGAATTTAGAGTGGTGAGGTATGAGGTGCTGTGGCGCATAGGCTCGTGTGGTGAAGCCAGGTGAATCTGGCCCATAGGGTTAGGGTTAGGGTTAGGGTTAGGGTTAGGGTTAGGGTTAGGGTTAGGGTTAGGGTTAGGTTGAGAGTATGCGGGCAGTGGGCAAATCAGCCCTCTTGTGCTTTTTGATCTCCTCACTTGAGATTCAATTTCACGCGACCCTGCCACTTTGATCAGGCCCACGCCTTCATTCACCAGGTCCAACACTTGCCTTTCTTGGATCCTGCCCCTCCTGACAAAGGTAATCGGGTTTGTGGGGGAGTGGCCAGGGTTAGTCGGGGTGTGCCTAGGGTTTGTGGGGGTGTGGCATGATCTCTGGGATGTGCCGAGGGTTTGTGGGGGTGTGTGCCCCCTTGGACTTTAGGATTAGGTTTGAGTGTTGGGCTGGTGGATGTATATGTGACTGGGATAGGTAAGGCTGCAGAGTTTGGAGTGGTGAGGTATGAGGTGCTGTGGCGCATAGGCTCGTGTGGTGAAGCCAGGTGAATCTGGCCCATGCCTTTCATTATCGTGGTCCGACAACACTTGGTTCAATGGACCGGGTGTGCACTGGGACACATCATCAGTAATGCATCCTCGGATCATGGGGTGTTTCGGGTCTTTCATCATTAAACACCCTCCCCGAGATGACCCAGCCGGAGTTGATCAAGCTCGGCTTGTGTTTTCCCATGGACCAGGATAATGAGAGGCATGTAACTATGAGGGTAATGACGTTTTTAAACATCATTACCTGGCATCTGTATGCCTGGGGATGCATGGGTTAAATTGACAGTGTTTACTGGGCATTCGGTGTCTCTGCACCTGAGTTTAGTGGTGACTTGTTTTCTGTGGACCCAGCTTGGGATTAACTTTCTGGTTCTCTCTTGCCGTTTGGGCATCTGGGCTTTGTTCTTGGCATTTTGTCGACCGGGAGAATGAAGAGCGTGTCACTGTTAGGTTAGGTTGAGAGTATGCGGGCAGTGGGCAAATCAGCCCTCTTGTGCTTTTTGATCTCCTCACTTGAGATTCAATTTCACGCGACCCTGCCACTTTGATCAGGCCCACGCCTTCATTCACCAGGTCCAACACTTGCCTTTCTTGGATCTTGCCCCTCCTGACAAAGGTAATCGGGTTTGTGGGGGAGTGGCCAGGGTTAGTCGGGGTGTGCCTAGGGTTTGTGGGGGTGTGGCATGATCTCTGGGATGTGCCGAGGGTTTGTGGGGGTGTGTGCCCCCTTGGACTTTAGGATTAGGTTTGAGTGTTGGGCTGGTGGATGTATATGTGACTGGGATAGGTAAGGCTGCAGAGTTTGGAGTGGTGAGGTATGAGGTGCTGTGGCGCATAGGCTCGTGTGGTGAAGCCAGGTGAATCTGGCCCATGCCTTTCATTATCGTGGTCCGACAACACTTGGTTCAATGGACCGGGTGTGCACTGGGACACATCATCAGTAATGCATCCTCGGATCATGGGGTGTTTCGGGTCTTTCATCATTAAACACCCTCCCCGAGATGACCCAGCCGGAGTTGATCAAGCTCGGCTTGTGTTTTCCCATGGACCAGGATAATGAGAGGCATGTAACTATGAGGGTAATGACGTTTTTAAACATCATTACCTGGCATCTGTATGCCTGGGGATGCATGGGTTAAATTGACAGTGTTTACTGGGCATTCGGTGTCTCTGCACCTGAGTTTAGTGGTGACTTGTTTTCTGTGGACCCAGCTTGGGATTAACTTTCTGGTTCTCTCTTGCCGTTTGGGCATCTGGGCTTTGTTCTTGGCATTTTGTCGACCGGGAGAATGAAGAGCGTGTCACTGTTAGGTTAGGTTGAGAGTATGCGGGCAGTGGGCAAATCAGCCCTCTTGTGCTTTTTGATCTCCTCACTTGAGATTCAATTTCACGCGACCCTGCCACTTTGATCAGGCCCACGCCTTCATTCACCAGGTCCAACACTTGCCTTTCTTGGATCTTGCCCCTCCTGACAAAGGTAATCGGGTTTGTGGGGGAGTGGCCAGGGTTAGTCGGGGTGTGCCTAGGGTTTGTGGGGGTGTGGCATGATCTCTGGGATGTGCCGAGGGTTTGTGGGGGTGTGTGCCCCCTTGGACTTTAGGATTAGGTTTGAGTGTTGGGCTGGTGGATGTATATGTGACTGGGATAGGTAAGGCTGCAGAGTTTGGAGTGGTGAGGTATGAGGTGCTGTGGCGCATAGGCTCGTGTGGTGAAGCCAGGTGAATCTGGCCCATGCCTTTCATTATCGTGGTCCGACAACACTTGGTTCAATGGACCGGGTGTGCACTGGGACACATCATCAGTAATGCATCCTCGGATCATGGGGTGTTTCGGGTCTTTCATCATTAAACACCCTCCCCGAGATGACCCAGCCGGAGTTGATCAAGCTCGGCTTGTGTTTTCCCATGGACCAGGATAATGAGAGGCATGTAACTATGAGGGTAATGACGTTTTTAAACATCATTACCTGGCATCTGTATGCCTGGGGATGCATGGGTTAAATTGACAGTGTTTACTGGGCATTCGGTGTCTCTGCACCTGAGTTTAGTGGTGACTTGTTTTCTGTGGACCCAGCTTGGGATTAACTTTCTGGTTCTCTCTTGCCGTTTGGGCATCTGGGCTTTGTTCTTGGCATTTTGTCGACCGGGAGAATGAAGAGCGTGTCACTGTTAGGTTAGGTTGAGAGTATGCGGGCAGTGGGCAAATCAGCCCTCTTGTGCTTTTTGATCTCCTCACTTGAGATTCAATTTCACGCGACCCTGCCACTTTGATCAGGCCCACGCCTTCATTCACCAGGTCCAACACTTGCCTTTCTTGGATCTTGCCCCTCCTGACAAAGGTAATCGGGTTTGTGGGGGAGTGGCCAGGGTTAGTCGGGGTGTGCCTAGGGTTTGTGGGGGTGTGGCATGATCTCTGGGATGTGCCGAGGGTTTGTGGGGGTGTGTGCCCCCTTGGACTTTAGGATTAGGTTTGAGTGTTGGGCTGGTGGATGTATATGTGACTGGGATAGGTAAGGCTGCAGAGTTTGGAGTGGTGAGGTATGAGGTGCTGTGGCGCATAGGCTCGTGTGGTGAAGCCAGGTGAATCTGGCCCATGCCTTTCATTATCGTGGTCCGACAACACTTGGTTCAATGGACCGGGTGTGCACTGGGACACATCATCAGTAATGCATCCTCGGATCATGGGGTGTTTCGGGTCTTTCATCATTAAACACCCTCCCCGAGATGACCCAGCCGGAGTTGATCAAGCTCGGCTTGTGTTTTCCCATGGACCAGGATAATGAGAGGCATGTAACTATGAGGGTAATGACGTTTTTAAACATCATTACCTGGCATCTGTATGCCTGGGGATGCATGGGTTAAATTGACAGTGTTTACTGGGCATTCGGTGTCTCTGCACCTGAGTTTAGTGGTGACTTGTTTTCTGTGGACCCAGCTTGGGATTAACTTTCTGGTTCTCTCTTGCCGTTTGGGCATCTGGGCTTTGTTCTTGGCATTTTGTCGACCGGGAGAATGAAGAGCGTGTCACTGTTAGGTTAGGTTGAGAGTATGCGGGCAGTGGGCAAATCAGCCCTCTTGTGCTTTTTGATCTCCTCACTTGAGATTCAATTTCACGCGACCCTGCCACTTTGATCAGGCCCACGCCTTCATTCACCAGGTCCAACACTTGCCTTTCTTGGATCCTGCCCCTCCTGACAAAGGTAATCGGGTTTGTGGGGGAGTGGCCAGGGTTAGTCGGGGTGTGCCTAGGGTTTGTGGGGGTGTGGCATGATCTCTGGGATGTGCCGAGGGTTTGTGGGGGTGTGTGCCCCCTTGGACTTTAGGATTAGGTTTGAGTGTTGGGCTGGTGGATGTATATGTGACTGGGATAGGTAAGGCTGCAGAGTTTGGAGTGGTGAGGTATGAGGTGCTGTGGCGCATAGGCTCGTGTGGTGAAGCCAGGTGAATCTGGCCCATGCCTTTCATTATCGTGGTCCGACAACACTTGGTTCAATGGACCGGGTGTGCACTGGGACACATCATCAGTAATGCATCCTCGGATCATGGGGTGTTTCGGGTCTTTCATCATTAAACACCCTCCCCGAGATGACCCAGCCGGAGTTGATCAAGCTCGGCTTGTGTTTTCCCATGGACCAGGATAATGAGAGGCATGTAACTATGAGGGTAATGACGTTTTTAAACATCATTACCTGGCATCTGTATGCCTGGGGATGCATGGGTTAAATTGACAGTGTTTACTGGGCATTCGGTGTCTCTGCACCTGAGTTTAGTGGTGACTTGTTTTCTGTGGACCCAGCTTGGGATTAACTTTCTGGTTCTCTCTTGCCGTTTGGGCATCTGGGCTTTGTTCTTGGCATTTTGTCGACCGGGAGAATGAAGAGCGTGTCACTGTTAGGTTAGGTTGAGAGTATGCGGGCAGTGGGCAAATCAGCCCTCTTGTGCTTTTTGATCTCCTCACTTGAGATTCAATTTCACGCGACCCTGCCACTTTGATCAGGCCCACGCCTTCATTCACCAGGTCCAACACTTGCCTTTCTTGGATCTTGCCCCTCCTGACAAAGGTAATCGGGTTTGTGGGGGAGTGGCCAGGGTTAGTCGGGGTGTGCCTAGGGTTTGTGGGGGTGTGGCATGATCTCTGGGATGTGCCGAGGGTTTGTGGGGGTGTGTGCCCCCTTGGACTTTAGGATTAGGTTTGAGTGTTGGGCTGGTGGATGTATATGTGACTGGGATAGGTAAGGCTGCAGAGTTTGGAGTGGTGAGGTATGAGGTGCTGTGGCGCATAGGCTCGTGTGGTGAAGCCAGGTGAATCTGGCCCATGCCTTTCATTATCGTGGTCCGACAACACTTGGTTCAATGGACCGGGTGTGCACTGGGACACATCATCAGTAATGCATCCTCGGATCATGGGGTGTTTCGGGTCTTTCATCATTAAACACCCTCCCCGAGATGACCCAGCCGGAGTTGATCAAGCTCGGCTTGTGTTTTCCCATGGACCAGGATAATGAGAGGCATGTAACTATGAGGGTAATGACGTTTTTAAACATCATTACCTGGCATCTGTATGCCTGGGGATGCATGGGTTAAATTGACAGTGTTTACTGGGCATTCGGTGTCTCTGCACCTGAGTTTAGTGGTGACTTGTTTTCTGTGGACCCAGCTTGGGATTAACTTTCTGGTTCTCTCTTGCCGTTTGGGCATCTGGGCTTTGTTCTTGGCATTTTGTCGACCGGGAGAATGAAGAGCGTGTCACTCGCATTAGGGTTAGGTTGAGAGTATGCGGGCAGTGGGCAAATCAGCCCTCTTGTGCTTTTTGATCTCCTCACTTGAGATTCAATTTCACGCGACCCTGCCACTTTGATCTGGCCCACGCCTTCATTAACCAGGTCCAACACTTGCCTTTCTTGGATCTTGCCCCTCCTGACAAAGGTAATCGGGTTTGTGGGGGAGTGGCCAGGGTTAGTCGGGGTGTGCCTAGGGTTTGTGGGGGTGTGGCATGATCACTGGGATGTGCCGAGGGTTTGTGGGGGTGTGTGCCCCCTTGGACTTTAGGATTAGGTTTGAGTGTTGGGCTGGTGGATGTATATGTGTGACTGGGATAGGTAAGGCTGCAGAGTTTTGAGTGGTGAGGTATGAGGTTCTATGGGGCTTAGTGGTGAAGCCAGGTGAATCTGGCCCATGCCTTTCATTATCCTTAGTGGTGAAGCCAGGTGAATCTGGCCCATGCCTTTCATTATCGTGGTCCGACACCACTTGGTTCAATGGACCGGGTGTGCACTGGGACACATCATCAGTAATGCATCCTCGGATCATGGGGTGTTTCGGGTCTTTCATCATTAAACACCCTCGCATTAGGGTTAGGGTTAGGGTTAGGGTTAGGGTTAGGGTTAGGGTTAGGTTGAGAGTATGCGGGCAGTGGGCAAATCAGCCCTCTTGTGCTTTTTGATCTCCTCACTTGAGATTCAATTTCACGCGACCCTGCCACTTTGATCTGGCCCACGCCTTCATTAACCAGGTCCAACACTTGCCTTTCTTGAATCTTGCCCCTGCTGCCAAAGGTAATCGGGTTTGTCGGGGAGTGGCCAGGGTTAGTCGGGGTGTGCCTAGGGTTTGTGGGGGTGTGGCATGATCTCTGGGATGTGCGGAGGGTTTGTGGGGGTGTGTGCCCCCTTGGACTTTAGGATTAGGTTTGAGTGTTGGGCTGGTGGATGTATATGTGTGACTGGGATAGGTAAGGCTGCAGAGATTGGAGTGGTGAGGTATGAGGTTCTATGGGGCTTAGTGGTGAAGCCAGGTGAATCTGGCCCATGCCTTTCATTATCGTGGTCCGACACCACTTGGTTCAATGGACCGGGTGTGCACTGGGACACATCATCAGTAATGCATCCTCGGATCATCGGGTGTTTCGGGTCTTTCATCATTAAACACCCTCCCCGAGATGACCCAGCCGGAGTTGATCAAGCTCGGCTTGTGTTTTCCCATGGACCAGGATAATGAGAGGCATGTAACTATGATGGTAATGTTATTTTTAAACATCATTACCAGGCATCTGTATGCCTGGGATTGCATGGGTTAAATTGACAGTGTTTACTGGGCATCCGGTGTCTCTGCCCCTGAGTTTAGTGGTGACTGGTTTTCTGTGGACCCAGCTTGGGTTTAACTTTCTGGTTCTCTCTCGCCATTTGGGCATCTGGGCTTTATTCTTGGCATTTTGTCGACCGGGAGAATGAAGAGCGTGTCACTGTTAGGTTAGGTTGAGAGTATGCGGGCAGTGGGCAAATCAGCCCTCTTGTGCTTTTTGATCTCCTCACTTGAGATTCAATTTCACGCGACCCTGCCACTTTGATCTGGCCCACGCCTTCATTAACCAGGTCCAACACTTGCCTTTCTTGGATCTTGCCCCTCCTGACAAAGGTAATCGGGTTTGTGGGGGAGTGGCCAGGGTTAGTCGGGGTGTGCCTAGGGTTTGTGGGGGTGTGGCATGATCTGTGGGATGTGCCGAGGGTTTGTGGGGGTGTGTGCCCCCTTGGACTTTAGGATTAGGTTTGAGTGTTGGGCTGGTGGATGTATATGTGTGACTGGGATAGGTAAGGCTGCAGAGTTTGGAGTGGTGAGGTATGAGGTGCTGTGGCGCATAGGCCCCTGTGGTCAAGCCAGGTGAATCTGGCCCATGCCTTTCATTATCATGGTCCGACACCACTTGGTTCTATGGACCAGGTGTGCACTGGGACACATCATCAGTAATGCATCCTCGGATCATGGGGTGTTTCGGGTCTTTCATCATTAAACACCCTCCCCGAGATGACCCAGCCGGAGTTGATCAAGCTCGGCTTGTGTTTTCCCATGGACCAGGATAATGAGAGGCATGTAACTATGAGGGTAATGTTGTTTTTAAACATCATTACCTGGCATCTGTGTGCCTGGGATTGCATGGGTTAAATTGGCAGTGTTTACTGGGCATTCGGTGTCTCTGCACCTGAGTTTAGTGGTGACTGGTTTTCTGTGGACCCAGCTTGGGTTTAACTTTCTGGTTCTCTCTCGCCGTTTGGGCATCCGGGCTTTATTCTTGGCATTTTGTCGACCGGGAGAATGAAGAGCGTGTCACTGTTAGGTTAGGTTGAGAGTATGCGGGCAGTGGGCAAATCAGCCCTCTTGTGCTTTTTGATCTCCTCACTTGAGATTCAATTTCACGCGACCCTGCCACTTTGATCTGGCCCACGCCTTCATTAACCAGGTCCAACACTTGCCTTTCTTGGATCTTGCCCCTCCTGACAAAGGTAATCGGGTTTGTGGGGGAGTGGCCAGGGTTAGTCGGGGTGTGCCTAGGGTTTGTGGGGGTGTGGCATGATCTGTGGGATGTGCCGAGGGTTTGTGGGGGTGTGTGCCCCCTTGGACTTTAGGATTAGGTTTGAGTGTTGGGCTGGTGGATGTATATGTGTGACTGGGATAGGTAAGGCTGCAGAGTTTGGAGTGGTGAGGTATGAGGTGCTGTGGCGCATAGGCCCCTGTGGTCAAGCCAGGTGAATCTGGCCCATGCCTTTCATTATCATGGTCCGACACCACTTGGTTCTATGGACCAGGTGTGCACTGGGACACATCATCAGTAATGCATCCTCGGATCATGGGGTGTTTCGGGTCTTTCATCATTAAACACCCTCCCCGAGATGACCCAGCCGGAGTTGATCAAGCTCGGCTTGTGTTTTCCCATGGACCAGGATAATGAGAGGCATGTAACTATGAGGGTAATGTTGTTTTTAAACATCATTACCTGGCATCTGTGTGCCTGGGATTGCATGGGTTAAATTGGCAGTGTTTACTGGGCATTCGGTGTCTCTGCACCTGAGTTTAGTGGTGACTGGTTTTCTGTGGACCCAGCTTGGGTTTAACTTTCTGGTTCTCTCTCGCCGTTTGGGCATCCGGGCTTTATTCTTGGCATTTTGTCGACCGGGAGAATGAAGAGCGTGTCACTGTTAGGTTAGGTTGAGAGTATGCGGGCAGTGGGCAAATCAGCCCTCTTGTGCTTTTTGATCTCCTCACTTGAGATTCAATTTCACGCGACCCTGCCACTTTGATCTGGCCCACGCCTTCATTAACCAGGTCCAACACTTGCCTTTCTTGGATCTTGCCCCTCCTGACAAAGGTAATCGGGTTTGTGGGGGAGTGGCCAGGGTTAGTCGGGGTGTGCCTAGGGTTTGTGGGGGTGTGGCATGATCTGTGGGATGTGCCGAGGGTTTGTGGGGGTGTGTGCCCCCTTGGACTTTAGGATTAGGTTTGAGTGTTGGGCTGGTGGATGTATATGTGTGACTGGGATAGGTAAGGCTGCAGAGTTTGGAGTGGTGAGGTATGAGGTGCTGTGGCGCATAGGCCCCTGTGGTCAAGCCAGGTGAATCTGGCCCATGCCTTTCATTATCATGGTCCGACACCACTTGGTTCTATGGACCAGGTGTGCACTGGGACACATCATCAGTAATGCATCCTCGGATCATGGGGTGTTTCGGGTCTTTCATCATTAAACACCCTCCCCGAGATGACCCAGCCGGAGTTGATCAAGCTCGGCTTGTGTTTTCCCATGGACCAGGATAATGAGAGGCATGTAACTATGAGGGTAATGTTGTTTTTAAACATCATTACCTGGCATCTGTGTGCCTGGGATTGCATGGGTTAAATTGGCAGTGTTTACTGGGCATTCGGTGTCTCTGCACCTGAGTTTAGTGGTGACTGGTTTTCTGTGGACCCAGCTTGGGTTTAACTTTCTGGTTCTCTCTCGCCGTTTGGGCATCCGGGCTTTATTCTTGGCATTTTGTCGACCGGGAGAATGAAGAGCGTGTCACTGTTAGGTTAGGTTGAGAGTATGCGGGCAGTGGGCAAATCAGCCCTCTTGTGCTTTTTGATCTCCTCACTTGAGATTCAATTTCACGCGACCCTGCCACTTTGATCTGGCCCACGCCTTCATTAACCAGGTCCAACACTTGCCTTTCTTGGATCTTGCCCCTCCTGACAAAGGTAATCGGGTTTGTGGGGGAGTGGCCAGGGTTAGTCGGGGTGTGCCTAGGGTTTGTGGGGGTGTGGCATGATCTGTGGGATGTGCCGAGGGTTTGTGGGGGTGTGTGCCCCCTTGGACTTTAGGATTAGGTTTGAGTGTTGGGCTGGTGGATGTATATGTGTGACTGGGATAGGTAAGGCTGCAGAGTTTGGAGTGGTGAGGTATGAGGTGCTGTGGCGCATAGGCCCCTGTGGTGAAGCCAGGTGAATCTGGCCCATGCCTTTCATTATCGTGGTCCGACACCACTTGGTTCAATGGACCGGGTGTGCACTGGGACACATCATCAGTAATGCATCCTCGGATCATGGGGTGTTTCGGGTCTTTCATCATTAAACACCCTCGCATTAGGGTTAGGGTTAGGGTTAGGGTTAGGGTTAGGGTTAGGGTTAGGTTGAGAGCATTAGGGTTAGGGTTAGGGTTAGGTTGAGAGTATGCGGGCAGTGGGCAAATCAGCCCTCTTGTGCTTTTTGATCTCCTCACTTGAGATTCAATTTCACGCGACCCTGCCACTTTGATCTGGCCCACGCCTTCATTAACCAGGTCCAACACTTGCCTTTCTTGGATCTTGCCCCTCCTGACAAAGGTAATCGGGTTTGTGGGGGAGTGGCCAGGGTTAGTCGGGGTGTGCCTCGGGTTTGTGGGGGTGTGGCATGATCTCTGGGATGTGCCGAGGGTTTGTGGGGGTGTGTGCCCCCTTGGACTTTAGGATTAGGTTTGAGTGTTGGGCTGGTGGATGTATATGTGACTGGGATAGGTAAGGCTGCAGAGTTTGGAGTGGTGATGTATGAGGTGCTATTGGGCTTAGGCTTGTGTGGTGAAGCTAGGTGAATCTGGCCCTTGCCTTTCATTATCGTGGTCCGACACCACTTGGTTCAATGGACCGGGTGTGCACTGGGACACATCATCAGTAATGCATCCTCGGATCATGGGGTGTTTCGGGTCTTTCATCATTAAACACCCTCCCCGAGATGACCCAGCCGGAGTTGATCAAGCTCGGCTTGTGTTTTCCCATGGACCAGGATAATGAGAGACATGTAACTATGATGGTAATGTTGTTTTTAAACATCATTACCTGGCATCTGTATGCCTGGGATTGCATGGGTTAAATTGACAGTGTTTACTGGGCATTCGGTGTCTCTGCACCTGAGTTTAGTGGTGACTGGTTTTCTGTGGACCCAGCTTGGGTTTAACTTTCTGGTTCTCTCTCGCCTTTTGGGCATCTGGGCTTTTTTGTTGGCATTTTGTCGACCGGGAGAATGAAGAGCGTGTCACTGTTAGGTTAGGTTGAGAGTATGCGGGCAGTGGGCAAATCAGCCCTCTTGTGCTTTTTGATCTCCTCACTTGAGATTCAATTTCACGCGACCCTGCCACTTTGATCTGGCCCACGCCTTCATTAACCAGGTCCAACACTTGCCTTTCTTGGATCTTGCCCCTCCTGACAAAGGTAATCGGGTTTGTGGGGGAGTGGCCAGGGTTAGTCGGGGTGTGCCTCGGGTTTGTGGGGGTGTGGCATGATCTCTGGGATGTGCCGAGGGTTTGTGGGGGTGTGTGCCCCCTTGGACTTTAGGATTAGGTTTGAGTGTTGGGCTGGTGGATGTATATGTGACTGGGATAGGTAAGGCTGCAGAGTTTGGAGTGGTGATGTATGAGGTGCTATTGGGCTTAGGCTTGTGTGGTGAAGCTAGGTGAATCTGGCCCTTGCCTTTCATTATCGTGGTCCGACACCACTTGGTTCAATGGACCGGGTGTGCACTGGGACACATCATCAGTAATGCATCCTCGGATCATGGGGTGTTTCGGGTCTTTCATCATTAAACACCCTCCCCGAGATGACCCAGCCGGAGTTGATCAAGCTCGGCTTGTGTTTTCCCATGGACCAGGATAATGAGAGACATGTAACTATGATGGTAATGTTGTTTTTAAACATCATTACCTGGCATCTGTATGCCTGGGATTGCATGGGTTAAATTGACAGTGTTTACTGGGCATTCGGTGTCTCTGCACCTGAGTTTAGTGGTGACTGGTTTTCTGTGGACCCAGCTTGGGTTTAACTTTCTGGTTCTCTCTCGCCTTTTGGGCATCTGGGCTTTTTTGTTGGCATTTTGTCGACCGGGAGAATGAAGAGCGTGTCACTGTTAGGTTAGGTTGAGAGTATGCGGGCAGTGGGCAAATCAGCCCTCTTGTGCTTTTTGATCTCCTCACTTGAGATTCAATTTCACGCGACCCTGCCACTTTGATCTGGCCCACGCCTTCATTAACCAGGTCCAACACTTGCCTTTCTTGGATCTTGCCCCTCCTGACAAAGGTAATCGGGTTTGTGGGGGAGTGGCCAGGGTTAGTCGGGGTGTGCCTCGGGTTTGTGGGGGTGTGGCATGATCTCTGGGATGTGCCGAGGGTTTGTGGGGGTGTGTGCCCCCTTGGACTTTAGGATTAGGTTTGAGTGTTGGGCTGGTGGATGTATATGTGACTGGGATAGGTAAGGCTGCAGAGTTTGGAGTGGTGATGTATGAGGTGCTATTGGGCTTAGGCTTGTGTGGTGAAGCTAGGTGAATCTGGCCCTTGCCTTTCATTATCGTGGTCCGACACCACTTGGTTCAATGGACCGGGTGTGCACTGGGACACATCATCAGTAATGCATCCTCGGATCATGGGGTGTTTCGGGTCTTTCATCATTAAACACCCTCCCCGAGATGACCCAGCCGGAGTTGATCAAGCTCGGCTTGTGTTTTCCCATGGACCAGGATAATGAGAGACATGTAACTATGATGGTAATGTTGTTTTTAAACATCATTACCTGGCATCTGTATGCCTGGGATTGCATGGGTTAAATTGACAGTGTTTACTGGGCATTCGGTGTCTCTGCACCTGAGTTTAGTGGTGACTGGTTTTCTGTGGACCCAGCTTGGGTTTAACTTTCTGGTTCTCTCTCGCCGTTTGGGCATCCGGGCTTTATTCTTGGCATTTTGTCGACCGGGAGAATGAAGAGCGTGTCACTGTTAGGTTAGGTTGAGAGTATGCGGGCAGTGGGCAAATCAGCCCTCTTGTGCTTTTTGATCTCCTCACTTGAGATTCAATTTCACGCGACCCTGCCACTTTGATCTGGCCCACGCCTTCATTAACCAGGTCCAACACTTGCCTTTCTTGGATCTTGCCCCTCCTGACAAAGGTAATCGGGTTTGTGGGGGAGTGGCCAGGGTTAGTCGGGGTGTGCCTAGGGTTTGTGGGGGTGTGGCATGATCTGTGGGATGTGCCGAGGGTTTGTGGGGGTGTGTGCCCCCTTGGACTTTAGGATTAGGTTTGAGTGTTGGGCTGGTGGATGTATATGTGTGACTGGGATAGGTAAGGCTGCAGAGTTTGGAGTGGTGAGGTATGAGGTGCTGTGGCGCATAGGCCCCTGTGGTGAAGCCAGGTGAATCTGGCCCATGCCTTTCATTATCGTGGTCCGACACCACTTGGTTCAATGGACCGGGTGTGCACTGGGACACATCATCAGTAATGCATCCTCGGATCATGGGGTGTTTCGGGTCTTTCATCATTAAACACCCTCCCCGAGATGACCCAGCCGGAGTTGATCAAGCTCGGCTTGTGTTTTCCCATGGACCAGGATAATGAGAGACATGTAACTATGATGGTAATGTTGTTTTTAAACATCATTACCTGGCATCTGTATGCCTGGGATTGCATGGGTTAAATTGACAGTGTTTACTGGGCATTCGGTGTCTCTGCACCTGAGTTTAGTGGTGACTGGTTTTCTGTGGACCCAGCTTGGGTTTAACTTTCTGGTTCTCTCTCGCCTTTTGGGCATCTGGGCTTTTTTGTTGGCATTTTGTCGACCGGGAGAATGAAGAGCGTGTCACTGTTAGGTTAGGTTGAGAGTATGCGGGCAGTGGGCAAATCAGCCCTCTTGTGCTTTTTGATCTCCTCACTTGAGATTCAATTTCACGCGACCCTGCCACTTTGATCTGGCCCACGCCTTCATTAACCAGGTCCAACACTTGCCTTTCTTGGATCTTGCCCCTCCTGACAAAGGTAATCGGGTTTGTGGGGGAGTGGCCAGGGTTAGTCGGGGTGTGCCTCGGGTTTGTGGGGGTGTGGCATGATCTCTGGGATGTGCCGAGGGTTTGTGGGGGTGTGTGCCCCCTTGGACTTTAGGATTAGGTTTGAGTGTTGGGCTGGTGGATGTATATGTGACTGGGATAGGTAAGGCTGCAGAGTTTGGAGTGGTGATGTATGAGGTGCTATTGGGCTTAGGCTTGTGTGGTGAAGCTAGGTGAATCTGGCCCTTGCCTTTCATTATCGTGGTCCGACACCACTTGGTTCAATGGACCGGGTGTGCACTGGGACACATCATCAGTAATGCATCCTCGGATCATGGGGTGTTTCGGGTCTTTCATCATTAAACACCCTCCCCGAGATGACCCAGCCGGAGTTGATCAAGCTCGGCTTGTGTTTTCCCATGGACCAGGATAATGAGAGACATGTAACTATGATGGTAATGTTGTTTTTAAACATCATTACCTGGCATCTGTATGCCTGGGATTGCATGGGTTAAATTGACAGTGTTTACTGGGCATTCGGTGTCTCTGCACCTGAGTTTAGTGGTGACTGGTTTTCTGTGGACCCAGCTTGGGTTTAACTTTCTGGTTCTCTCTCGCCGTTTGGGCATCCGGGCTTTATTCTTGGCATTTTGTCGACCGGGAGAATGAAGAGCGTGTCACTGTTAGGTTAGGTTGAGAGTATGCGGGCAGTGGGCAAATCAGCCCTCTTGTGCTTTTTGATCTCCTCACTTGAGATTCAATTTCACGCGACCCTGCCACTTTGATCTGGCCCACGCCTTCATTAACCAGGTCCAACACTTGCCTTTCTTGGATCTTGCCCCTCCTGACAAAGGTAATCGGGTTTGTGGGGGAGTGGCCAGGGTTAGTCGGGGTGTGCCTAGGGTTTGTGGGGGTGTGGCATGATCTGTGGGATGTGCCGAGGGTTTGTGGGGGTGTGTGCCCCCTTGGACTTTAGGATTAGGTTTGAGTGTTGGGCTGGTGGATGTATATGTGTGACTGGGATAGGTAAGGCTGCAGAGTTTGGAGTGGTGAGGTATGAGGTGCTGTGGCGCATAGGCCCCTGTGGTGAAGCCAGGTGAATCTGGCCCATGCCTTTCATTATCGTGGTCCGACACCACTTGGTTCAATGGACCGGGTGTGCACTGGGACACATCATCAGTAATGCATCCTCGGATCATGGGGTGTTTCGGGTCTTTCATCATTAAACACCCTCGCATTAGGGTTAGGGTTAGGGTTAGGGTTAGGGTTAGGGTTAGGGTTAGGTTGAGAGTATGCGGGCAGTGGGCAAATCAGCCCTCTTGTGCTTTTTGATCTCCTCACTTGAGATTCAATTTCACGCGACCCTGCCACTTTGATCTGGCCCACGCCTTCATTAACCAGGTCCAACACTTGCCTTTCTTGGATCTTGCCCCTCCTGACAAAGGTAATCGTGTTTGTGGGGGTGTGGCCAGGGTTAGTCGGGGTGTGACTAGGGTTTGTGGGGGTGTGGCATGATCACTGGGATGTGCCGAGGGTTTGTGGGGGTGTGTGCCCCCTTGGACTTTAGGATTAGGTTTGAGTGTTGGGCTGGTGGATGTATATGTGACTGGGATAGGTAAGGCTGCAGAGTTTGGAGTGGTGATGTATGAGGTGCTATTGGGCTTAGGCTTGTGTGGTGAAGCTAGGTGAATCTGGCCCTTGCCTTTCATTATCGTGGTCCGACACCACTTGGGTTAGGGTTAGGGTTAGGGTTAGGGTTAGGGTTAGGGTTAGGTTGAGAGCATTAGGGTTAGGGTTAGGGTTAGGGTTAGGGTTAGGGTTAGGGTTAGGGTTAGGGTTAGGGTTAGGGTTAGGGTTAGGTTGAGAGTATGCGGGCAGTGGGCAAATCAGCCCTCTTGTGCTTTTTGATCTCCTCACTTGAGATTCAATTTCACGCGACCCTGCCACTTTGATCTGGCCCACGCCTTCATTAACCAGGTCCAACACTTGCCTTTCTTGGATCTTGCCCCTCCTGACAAAGGTAATCGGGTTTGTGGGGGAGTGGCCAGGGTTAGTCGGGGTGTGCCTAGGGTTTGTGGGGGTGTGGCATGATCTCTGGGATGTGCCGAGGGTTTGTGGGGGTGTGTGCCCCCTTGGACTTTAGGATTAGGTTTGAGTGTTGGGCTGGTGGATGTATATGTGTGACCGGGATAGGTAAGGCTGCAGAGTTTGGAGTGGTGAGGTATGAGGTGCTATGGGGCTTAGTGGTGAAGCCAGGTGAATCTGGCCCATGCCTTTCATTATCGTGGTCCGACACCACTTGGTTCAGTGAACCGGGTGTGCACTGGGACACATCATCAGTAATGCATCCTCGGATCATGGGGTGTTTCGGGTCTTTCATCATTAAACACCCTCCCCGAGATGACCCAGCCGGAGTTGATCAAGCTCGGCTTGTGTTTTCCCATGGACCAGGATAATGAGAGGCATGTAACTATGAGGGTAATGACGTTTTTAAACATCATTACCTGGCATCTGTATGCCTGGGGATGCATGTGTTAAATTGACAGTGTTTACTGGGCATTCGGTGTCTCTGCACCTGAGTTTAGTGGTGACTTGTTTTCTGTGGACCCAGCTTGGGTTTAACTTTCTGGTTCTCTCTTGCCGTTTGGGCATCCGGGCTTTGTTCTTGGCATTTTGTCGACCGGGAGAATGAAGAGCGTGTCACTGTTAGGTTAGGTTGAGAGTATGCGGGCAGTGGGCAAATCAGCCCTCTTGTGCTTTTTGATCTCCTCACTTGAGATTCAATTTCACGCGACCCTGCCACTTTGATCTGGCCCACGCCTTCATTAACCAGGTCCAACACTTGCCTTTCTTGGATCTTGCCCCTCCTGACAAAGGTAATCGGGTTTGTGGGGGAGTGGCCAGGGTTAGTCGGGGTGTGCCTAGGGTTTGTGGGGGTGTGGCATGATCTCTGGGATGTGCCGAGGGTTTGTGGGGGTGTGTGCCCCCTTGGACTTTAGGATTAGGTTTGAGTGTTGGGCTGGTGGATGTATATGTGTGACTGGGATAGGTAAGGCTGCAGAGTTTGGAGTGGTGAGGTATGAGGTGCTATGGGGCTTAGTGGTGAAGCCAGGTGAATCTGGCCCATGCCTTTCATTATCGTGGTCCGACACCACTTGGTTCAATGGACCGGGTGTGCACTGGGACACATCATCAGTAATGCATCCTCGGATCATGGGGTGTTTCGGGTCTTTCATCATTAAACACCCTCCCCGAGATGACCCAGCCGGAGTTGATCAAGCTCGGCTTGTGTTTTCCCATGGACCAGGATAATGAGAGGCATGTAACTATGAGGGTAATGACATTTTTAAACATCATTACCTGGCATCTGTATGCCTGGGGATGCATGGGTTAAATTGACAGTGTTTACTGGGCATTCGGTGTCTCTGCACCTGAGTTCAGTGGTGGCTTGTTTTCTGTGGACCCAGCTTGGGTTTAACTTTCTGGTTCTCTCTTGCCGTTTGGGCATCTGGGCTTTGTTCTTGGCATTTTGTCGACCGGGAGAATGAAGAGCGTGTCACTGTTAGGTTAGGTTGAGAGTATGCGGGCAGTGGGCAAATCAGCCCTCTTGTGCTTTTTGATCTCCTCACTTGAGATTCAATTTCACGCGACCCTGCCACTTTGATCTGGCCCACGCCTTCATTAACCAGGTCCAACACTTGCCTTTCTTGGATCTTGCCCCTCCTGACAAAGGTAATCGGGTTTGTGGGGGAGTGGCCAGGGTTAGTCGGGGTGTGCCTAGGGTTTGTGGGGGTGTGGCATGATCTCTGGGATGTGCCGAGGGTTTGTGGGGGTGTGTGCCCCCTTGGACTTTAGGATTAGGTTTGAGTGTTGGGCTGGTGGATGTATATGTGTGACTGGGATAGGTAAGGCTGCAGAGTTTGGAGTGGTGAGGTATGAGGTGCTATGGGGCTTAGTGGTGAAGCCAGGTGAATCTGGCCCATGCCTTTCATTATCGTGGTCCGACACCACTTGGTTCAATGGACCGGGTGTGCACTGGGACACATCATCAGTAATGCATCCTCGGATCATGGGGTGTTTCGGGTCTTTCATCATTAAACACCCTCCCCGAGATGACCCAGCCGGAGTTGATCAAGCTCGGCTTGTGTTTTCCCATGGACCAGGATAATGAGAGGCATGTAACTATGAGGGTAATGACATTTTTAAACATCATTACCTGGCATCTGTATGCCTGGGGATGCATGGGTTAAATTGACAGTGTTTACTGGGCATTCGGTGTCTCTGCACCTGAGTTCAGTTGTGGCTTGTTTTCTGTGGACCCAGCTTGGGTTTAACTTTCTGGTTCTCTCTTGCCGTTTGGGCATCTGGGCTTTGTTCTTGGCATTTTGTCGACCGGGAGAATGAAGAGCGTGTCACTGTTAGGTTAGGTTGAGAGTATGCGGGCAGTGGGCAAATCAGCCCTCTTGTGCTTTTTGATCTCCTCACTTGAGATTCAATTTCACGCGACCCTGCCACTTTGATCTGGCCCACGCCTTCATTAACCAGGTCCAACACTTGCCTTTCTTGGATCTTGCCCCTCCTGACAAAGGTAATCGGGTTTGTGGGGGAGTGGCCAGGGTTAGTCGGGGTGTGCCTAGGGTTTGTGGGGGTGTGGCATGATCTCTGGGATGTGCCGAGGGTTTGTGGGGGTGTGTGCCCCCTTGGACTTTAGGATTAGGTTTGAGTGTTGGGCTGGTGGATGTATATGTGTGACTGGGATAGGTAAGGCTGCAGAGTTTGGAGTGGTGAGGTATGAGGTGCTATGGGGCTTAGTGGTGAAGCCAGGTGAATCTGGCCCATGCCTTTCATTATCGTGGTCCGACACCACTTGGTTCAATGGACCGGGTGTGCACTGGGACACATCATCAGTAATGCATCCTCGGAT
The DNA here is from genome assembly GCF_030028105.1 of Mobula birostris. Classification (NCBI taxonomy): domain Eukaryota; kingdom Metazoa; phylum Chordata; class Chondrichthyes; order Myliobatiformes; family Myliobatidae; genus Mobula; species Mobula birostris. The sequence goes on along the minus strand of NW_027276682.1, from coordinate 11,114 downwards.
CATGGGGTGTTTCGGGTCTTTCATCATTAAACACCCTCCCCGAGATGACCCAGCCGGAGTTGATCAAGCTCGGCTTGTGTTTTCCCATGGACCAGGATAATGAGAGGCATGTAACTATGAGGGTAATGACATTTTTAAACATCATTACCTGGCATCTGTATGCCTGGGGATGCATGGGTTAAATTGACAGTGTTTACTGGGCATTCGGTGTCTCTGCACCTGAGTTCAGTGGTGGCTTGTTTTCTGTGGACCCAGCTTGGGTTTAACTTTCTGGTTCTCTCTTGCCGTTTGGGCATCTGGGCTTTGTTCTTGGCATTTTGTCGACCGGGAGAATGAAGAGCGTGTCACTGTTAGGTTAGGTTGAGAGTATGCGGGCAGTGGGCAAATCAGCCCTCTTGTGCTTTTTGATCTCCTCACTTGAGATTCAATTTCACGCGACCCTGCCACTTTGATCTGGCCCACGCCTTCATTAACCAGGTCCAACACTTGCCTTTCTTGGATCTTGCCCCTCCTGACAAAGGTAATCGGGTTTGTGGGGGAGTGGCCAGGGTTAGTCGGGGTGTGCCTAGGGTTTGTGGGGGTGTGGCATGATCTCTGGGATGTGCCGAGGGTTTGTGGGGGTGTGTGCCCCCTTGGACTTTAGGATTAGGTTTGAGTGTTGGGCTGGTGGATGTATATGTGTGACTGGGATAGGTAAGGCTGCAGAGTTTGGATTGGTGAGGTATGAGGTGCTGTGGCGCATAGGCTCATGTGGTGAAGCTAGGTGAATCTAGCCCATGCCTTTCCTTATCGTGGTCCGACACCACTTGGTTCAATGGACCGGGTGTGCACTGGGACACATCATCAGTAATGCATCCTCGGATCATGGGGTGTTTCGGGTCTTTCATCATTAAACACCCTCCCCGAGATGACCCAGCCGGAGTTGATCAAGCTCGGCTTGTGTTTTCCCATGGACCAGGATAATGAGAGGCATGTAACTATGAGGGCAATGTTGGTTTTAAACATCATTACCCGGCATCTGTATGCCTGGGATTGCATGGGTTAAATTGAAAGTGTTTACTGGGCATTCGGTGTCTCAGCACCTGAGTTTAGTGGTGACTTGTTTTCTGTGGACCCAGCTTGGGTTTAACTTTCTGGTTCTCTCTTGCCGTTTGGGCATCTGGGCTTTGTTCTTGGCATTTTGTCGACCGGGAGAATGAAGAGCGTGTCACTGTTAGGTTAGGTTGAGAGTATGCGGGCAGTGGGCAAATCAGCCCTCTTGTGCTTTTTGATCTCCTGACTTGAGATTCAATTTCACGCGACCCTGCCACTTTGATCTGGCCCACGCCTTCATTAACCAGGTCCAACACTTGCCTTTCTTGGATCTTGCCCCTCCTGACAAAGGTAATCGGGTTTGTGGGGGAGTGGCCAGGGTTAGTCGGGGTGTGCCTAGGGTTTGTGGGGGTGTGGCATGATCTCTGGGATGTGCCGAGGGTTTGTGGGGGTGTGTGCCCCCTTGGACTTTAGGATTAGGTTTGAGTGTTGGGCTGGTGGATGTATATGTGTGACTGGGATAGGTAAGGCTGCAGAGTTTGGATTGGTGAGGTATGAGGTGCTGTGGCGCATAGGCTCATGTGGTGAAGCTAGGTGAATCTAGCCCATGCCTTTCCTTATCGTGGTCCGACACCACTTGGTTCAATGGACCGGGTGTGCACTGGGACACATCATCAGTAATGCATCCTCGGATCATGGGGTGTTTCGGGTCTTTCATCATTAAACACCCTCCCCGAGATGACCCAGCCGGAGTTGATCAAGCTCGGCTTGTGTTTTCCCATGGACCAGGATAATGAGAGGCATGTAACTATGAGGGCAATGTTGGTTTTAAACATCATTACCCGGCATCTGTATGCCTGGGATTGCATGGGTTAAATTGAAAGTGTTTACTGGGCATTCGGTGTCTCAGCACCTGAGTTTAGTGGTGACTTGTTTTCTGTGGACCCAGCTTGGGTTTAACTTTCTGGTTCTCTCTTGCCGTTTGGGCATCTGGGCTTTGTTCTTGGCATTTTGTCGACCGGGAGAATGAAGAGCGTGTCACTGTTAGGTTAGGTTGAGAGTATGCGGGCAGTGGGCAAATCAGCCCTCTTGTGCTTTTTGATCTCCTGACTTGAGATTCAATTTCACGCGACCCTGCCACTTTGATCTGGCCCACGCCTTCATTAACCAGGTCCAACACTTGCCTTTCTTGGATCTTGCCCCTCCTGACAAAGGTAATCGGGTTTGTGGGGGAGTGGCCAGGGTTAGTCGGGGTGTGCCTAGGGTTTGTGGGGGTGTGGCATGATCTCTGGGATGTGCCGAGGGTTTGTGGGGGTGTGTGCCCCCTTGGACTTTAGGATTAGGTTTGAGTGTTGGGCTGGTGGATGTATATGTGTGACTGGGATAGGTAAGGCTGCAGAGTTTGGATTGGTGAGGTATGAGGTGCTGTGGCGCATAGGCTCATGTGGTGAAGCTAGGTGAATCTAGCCCATGCCTTTCCTTATCGTGGTCCGACACCACTTGGTTCAATGGACCGGGTGTGCACTGGGACACATCATCAGTAATGCATCCTCGGATCATGGGGTGTTTCGGGTCTTTCATCATTAAACACCCTCCCCGAGATGACCCAGCCGGAGTTGATCAAGCTCGGCTTGTGTTTTCCCATGGACCAGGATAATGAGAGGCATGTAACTATGAGGGCAATGTTGGTTTTAAACATCATTACCCGGCATCTGTATGCCTGGGATTGCATGGGTTAAATTGAAAGTGTTTACTGGGCATTCGGTGTCTCAGCACCTGAGTTTAGTGGTGACTTGTTTTCTGTGGACCCAGCTTGGGTTTAACTTTCTGGTTCTCTCTTGCCGTTTGGGCATCTGGGCTTTGTTCTTGGCATTTTGTCGACCGGGAGAATGAAGAGCGTGTCACTGTTAGGTTAGGTTGAGAGTATGCGGGCAGTGGGCAAATCAGCCCTCTTGTGCTTTTTGATCTCCTGACTTGAGATTCAATTTCACGCCACCCTGCCACTTTGATCTGGCCCACGCCTTCATTAACCAGGTCCAACACTTGCCTTTCTTGGATCTTGCCCCTCCTGACAAAGGTAATCGGGTTTGTGGGGGAGTGGCCAGGGTTAGTCGGGGTGTGCCTAGGGTTTGTGGGGGTGTGGCATGATCTCTGGGATGTGCCGAGGGTTTGTGGGGGTGTGTGCCCCCTTGGACTTTAGGATTAGGTTTGAGTGTTGGGCTGGTGGATGTATATGTGTGACTGGGATAGGTAAGGCTGCAGAGTTTGGATTGGTGAGGTATGAGGTGCTGTGGCGCATAGGCTCATGTGGTGAAGCTAGGTGAATCTAGCCCATGCCTTTCCTTATCGTGGTCCGACACCACTTGGTTCAATGGACCGGGTGTGCACTGGGACACATCATCAGTAATGCATCCTCGGATCATGGGGTGTTTCGGGTCTTTCATCATTAAACACCCTCCCCGAGATGACCCAGCCGGAGTTGATCAAGCTCGGCTTGTGTTTTCCCATGGACCAGGATAATGAGAGGCATGTAACTATGAGGGCAATGTTGGTTTTAAACATCATTACCCGGCATCTGTATGCCTGGGATTGCATGGGTTAAATTGAAAGTGTTTACTGGGTTAGGGTTAGGGTTAGGTTGAGAGTATGCGGGCAGTGGGCAAATCAGCCCTCTTGTGCTTTTTGATCTCCTCACTTGAGATTCAATTTCACGCGACCCTGCCACTTTGATCTGGCCCACGCCTTCATTAACCAGGTCCAACACTTGCCTTTCTTGGATCTTGCCCCTCCTGACAAAGGTAATCGGGTTTGTGGGGGAGTGGCCAGGGTTAGTCGGGGTGTGCCTAGGGTTTGTGGGGGTGTGGCATGATCTGTGGGATGTGCCGAGGGTTTGTGGGGGTGTGTGCCCCCTTGGACTTTAGGATTAGGTTTGAGTGTTGGGCTGGTGGATGTATATGTGTGACTGGGATAGGTAAGGCTGCAGAGTTTGGAGTGGTGAGGTATGAGGTGCTGTGGCGCATAGGCCCCTGTGGTCAAGCCAGGTGAATCTGGCCCATGCCTTTCATTATCATGGTCCGACACCACTTGGTTCTATGGACCGGGTGTGCACTGGGACACATCATCAGTAATGCATCCTCGGATCATGGGGTGTTTCGGGTCTTTCATCATTAAACACCCTCCCCGAGATGACCCAGCCGGAGTTGATCAAGCTCGGCTTGTGTTTTCCCATGGACCAGGATAATGAGAGGCATGTAACTATGAGGGTAATGTTGTTTTTAAACATCATTACCTGGCATCTGTATGCCTGGGATTGCATGGGTTAAATTGACAGTGTTTACTGGGCATTCGGTGTCTCTGCACCTGAGTTTAGTGGTGACTGGTTTTCTGTGGACCCAGCTTGGGTTTAACTTTCTGGTTCTCTCTCGCCGTTTGGGCATCTGGGCTTTATTCTTGGCATTTTGTCGACCGGGAGAATGAAGAGCGTGTCACTGTTAGGTTAGGTTGAGAGTATGCGGGCAGTGGGCAAATCAGCCCTCTTGTGCTTTTTGATCTCCTCACTTGAGATTCAATTTCACGCGACCCTGCCACTTTGATCTGGCCCACGCCTTCATTAACCAGGTCCAACACTTGCCTTTCTTGGATCTTGCCCCTCCTGACAAAGGTAATCGGGTTTGTGGGGGAGTGGCCAGGGTTAGTCGGGGTGTGCCTCGGGTTTGTGGGGGTGTGGCATGATCTGTGGGATGTGCCGAGGGTTTGTGGGGGTGTGTGCCCCCTTGGACTTTAGGATTAGGTTTGAGTGTTGGGCTGGTGGATGTATATGTGTGACTGGGATAGGTAAGGCTCCAGAGTTTGGAGTGGTGAGGTATGAGGTTCTATGGGGCTTAGTGGTGAAGCCAGGTGAATCTGGCCCATGCCTTTCATTATCGTGGTCCGACACCACTTGGTTCAATGGACCGGGTGTGCACTGGGACACATCATCAGTAATGCATCCTCGGATCATGGGGTGTTTCGGGTCTTTCATCATTAAACACCCTCCCCGAGATGACCCAGCCGGAGTTGATCAAGCTCGGCTTGTGTTTTCCCATGGACCAGGATAATGAGAGGCATGTAACTATGAGGGTAATGTTTTTAAACATCATTACCTGGCATCTGTATGCCTGGGATTGCATGGGTTAAATTGACAGTGTTTACTGGGCATTCGGTGTCTCTGCACCTGAGTTTAGTGGTGACTTGTTTTCTGTGGACCCAGCTTGGGATTAACTTTCTGGTTCTCTCTCGCCGTTTGGGCATCTGGGCTTTATTCTTGGCATTTTGTCGACCGGGAGAATGAAGAGCGTGTCACTGTTAGGTTAGGTTGAGAGTATGCGGGCAGTGGGCAAATCAGCCCTCTTGTGCTTTTTGATCTCCTCACTTGAGATTCAATTTCACGCGACCCTGCCACTTTGATCTGGCCCACGCCTTCATTAACCAGGTCCAACACTTGCCTTTCTTGGATCTTGCCCCTCCTGACAAAGGTAATCGGGTTTGTGGGGGAGTGGCCAGGGTTAGTCGGGGTGTGCCTCGGGTTTGTGGGGGTGTGGCATGATCTGTGGGATGTGCCGAGGGTTTGTGGGGGTGTGTGCCCCCTTGGACTTTAGGATTAGGTTTGAGTGTTGGGCTGGTGGATGTATATGTGTGACTGGGATAGGTAAGGCTCCAGAGTTTGGAGTGGTGAGGTATGAGGTTCTATGGGGCTTAGTGGTGAAGCCAGGTGAATCTGGCCCATGCCTTTCATTATCGTGGTCCGACACCACTTGGTTCAATGGACCGGGTGTGCACTGGGACACATCATCAGTAATGCATCCTCGGATCATGGGGTGTTTCGGGTCTTTCATCATTAAACACCCTCCCCGAGATGACCCAGCCGGAGTTGATCAAGCTCGGCTTGTGTTTTCCCATGGACCAGGATAATGAGAGGCATGTAACTATGAGGGCAATGTTGGTTTTAAACATCATTACCCGGCATCTGTATGCCTGGGATTGCATGGGTTAAATTGAAAGTGTTTACTGGGCATTCGGTGTCTCAGCACCTGAGTTTAGTGGTGACTTGTTTTCTGTGGACCCAGCTTGGGTTTAACTTTCTGGTTCTCTCTTGCCGTTTGGGCATCTGGGCTTTGTTCTTGGCATTTTGTCGACCGGGAGAATGAAGAGCGTGTCACTGTTAGGTTAGGTTGAGAGTATGCGGGCAGTGGGCAAATCAGCCCTCTTGTGCTTTTTGATCTCCTGACTTGAGATTCAATTTCACGCGACCCTGCCACTTTGATCTGGCCCACGCCTTCATTAACCAGGTCCAACACTTGCCTTTCTTGGATCTTGCCCCTCCTGACAAAGGTAATCGGGTTTGTGGGGGAGTGGCCAGGGTTAGTCGGGGTGTGCCTAGGGTTTGTGGGGGTGTGGCATGATCTCTGGGATGTGCCGAGGGTTTGTGGGGGTGTGTGCCCCCTTGGACTTTAGGATTAGGTTTGAGTGTTGGGCTGGTGGATGTATATGTGTGACTGGGATAGGTAAGGCTGCAGAGTTTGGATTGGTGAGGTATGAGGTGCTGTGGCGCATAGGCTCATGTGGTGAAGCTAGGTGAATCTAGCCCATGCCTTTCCTTATCGTGGTCCGACACCACTTGGTTCAATGGACCGGGTGTGCACTGGGACACATCATCAGTAATGCATCCTCGGATCATGGGGTGTTTCGGGTCTTTCATCATTAAACACCCTCCCCGAGATGACCCAGCCGGAGTTGATCAAGCTCGGCTTGTGTTTTCCCATGGACCAGGATAATGAGAGGCATGTAACTATGAGGGCAATGTTGGTTTTAAACATCATTACCCGGCATCTGTATGCCTGGGATTGCATGGGTTAAATTGAAAGTGTTTACTGGGCATTCGGTGTCTCAGCACCTGAGTTTAGTGGTGACTTGTTTTCTGTGGACCCAGCTTGGGTTTAACTTTCTGGTTCTCTCTTGCCGTTTGGGCATCTGGGCTTTGTTCTTGGCATTTTGTCGACCGGGAGAATGAAGAGCGTGTCACTGTTAGGTTAGGTTGAGAGTATGCGGGCAGTGGGCAAATCAGCCCTCTTGTGCTTTTTGATCTCCTGACTTGAGATTCAATTTCACGCGACCCTGCCACTTTGATCTGGCCCACGCCTTCATTAACCAGGTCCAACACTTGCCTTTCTTGGATCTTGCCCCTCCTGACAAAGGTAATCGGGTTTGTGGGGGAGTGGCCAGGGTTAGTCGGGGTGTGCCTAGGGTTTGTGGGGGTGTGGCATGATCTCTGGGATGTGCCGAGGGTTTGTGGGGGTGTGTGCCCCCTTGGACTTTAGGATTAGGTTTGAGTGTTGGGCTGGTGGATGTATATGTGTGACTGGGATAGGTAAGGCTGCAGAGTTTGGATTGGTGAGGTATGAGGTGCTGTGGCGCATAGGCTCATGTGGTGAAGCTAGGTGAATCTAGCCCATGCCTTTCCTTATCGTGGTCCGACACCACTTGGTTCAATGGACCGGGTGTGCACTGGGACACATCATCAGTAATGCATCCTCGGATCATGGGGTGTTTCGGGTCTTTCATCATTAAACACCCTCCCCGAGATGACCCAGCCGGAGTTGATCAAGCTCGGCTTGTGTTTTCCCATGGACCAGGATAATGAGAGGCATGTAACTATGAGGGCAATGTTGGTTTTAAACATCATTACCCGGCATCTGTATGCCTGGGATTGCATGGGTTAAATTGAAAGTGTTTACTGGGTTAGGGTTAGGGTTAGGTTGAGAGTATGCGGGCAGTGGGCAAATCAGCCCTCTTGTGCTTTTTGATCTCCTCACTTGAGATTCAATTTCACGCGACCCTGCCACTTTGATCTGGCCCACGCCTTCATTAACCAGGTCCAACACTTGCCTTTCTTGGATCTTGCCCCTCCTGACAAAGGTAATCGGGTTTGTGGGGGAGTGGCCAGGGTTAGTCGGGGTGTGCCTAGGGTTTGTGGGGGTGTGGCATGATCTGTGGGATGTGCCGAGGGTTTGTGGGGGTGTGTGCCCCCTTGGACTTTAGGATTAGGTTTGAGTGTTGGGCTGGTGGATGTATATGTGTGACTGGGATAGGTAAGGCTGCAGAGTTTGGAGTGGTGAGGTATGAGGTGCTGTGGCGCATAGGCCCCTGTGGTCAAGCCAGGTGAATCTGGCCCATGCCTTTCATTATCATGGTCCGACACCACTTGGTTCTATGGACCGGGTGTGCACTGGGACACATCATCAGTAATGCATCCTCGGATCATGGGGTGTTTCGGGTCTTTCATCATTAAACACCCTCCCCGAGATGACCCAGCCGGAGTTGATCAAGCTCGGCTTGTGTTTTCCCATGGACCAGGATAATGAGAGGCATGTAACTATGAGGGTAATGTTGTTTTTAAACATCATTACCTGGCATCTGTATGCCTGGGATTGCATGGGTTAAATTGACAGTGTTTACTGGGCATTCGGTGTCTCTGCACCTGAGTTTAGTGGTGACTGGTTTTCTGTGGACCCAGCTTGGGTTTAACTTTCTGGTTCTCTCTCGCCGTTTGGGCATCTGGGCTTTATTCTTGGCATTTTGTCGACCGGGAGAATGAAGAGCGTGTCACTGTTAGGTTAGGTTGAGAGTATGCGGGCAGTGGGCAAATCAGCCCTCTTGTGCTTTTTGATCTCCTCACTTGAGATTCAATTTCACGCGACCCTGCCACTTTGATCTGGCCCACGCCTTCATTAACCAGGTCCAACACTTGCCTTTCTTGGATCTTGCCCCTCCTGACAAAGGTAATCGGGTTTGTGGGGGAGTGGCCAGGGTTAGTCGGGGTGTGCCTCGGGTTTGTGGGGGTGTGGCATGATCTGTGGGATGTGCCGAGGGTTTGTGGGGGTGTGTGCCCCCTTGGACTTTAGGATTAGGTTTGAGTGTTGGGCTGGTGGATGTATATGTGTGACTGGGATAGGTAAGGCTCCAGAGTTTGGAGTGGTGAGGTATGAGGTTCTATGGGGCTTAGTGGTGAAGCCAGGTGAATCTGGCCCATGCCTTTCATTATCGTGGTCCGACACCACTTGGTTCAATGGACCGGGTGTGCACTGGGACACATCATCAGTAATGCATCCTCGGATCATGGGGTGTTTCGGGTCTTTCATCATTAAACACCCTCCCCGAGATGACCCAGCCGGAGTTGATCAAGCTCGGCTTGTGTTTTCCCATGGACCAGGATAATGAGAGGCATGTAACTATGAGGGTAATGTTTTTAAACATCATTACCTGGCATCTGTATGCCTGGGATTGCATGGGTTAAATTGACAGTGTTTACTGGGCATTCGGTGTCTCTGCACCTGAGTTTAGTGGTGACTTGTTTTCTGTGGACCCAGCTTGGGATTAACTTTCTGGTTCTCTCTCGCCGTTTGGGCATCTGGGCTTTATTCTTGGCATTTTGTCGACCGGGAGAATGAAGAGCGTGTCACTGTTAGGTTAGGTTGAGAGTATGCGGGCAGTGGGCAAATCAGCCCTCTTGTGCTTTTTGATCTCCTCACTTGAGATTCAATTTCACGCGACCCTGCCACTTTGATCTGGCCCACGCCTTCATTAACCAGGTCCAACACTTGCCTTTCTTGGATCTTGCCCCTCCTGACAAAGGTAATCGGGTTTGTGGGGGAGTGGCCAGGGTTAGTCGGGGTGTGCCTCGGGTTTGTGGGGGTGTGGCATGATCTGTGGGATGTGCCGAGGGTTTGTGGGGGTGTGTGCCCCCTTGGACTTTAGGATTAGGTTTGAGTGTTGGGCTGGTGGATGTATATGTGTGACTGGGATAGGTAAGGCTCCAGAGTTTGGAGTGGTGAGGTATGAGGTTCTATGGGGCTTAGTGGTGAAGCCAGGTGAATCTGGCCCATGCCTTTCATTATCGTGGTCCGACACCACTTGGTTCAATGGACCGGGTGTGCACTGGGACACATCATCAGTAATGCATCCTCGGATCATGGGGTGTTTCGGGTCTTTCATCATTAAACACCCTCCCCGCGCATTAGGGTTAGGGTTAGGGTTAGGGTTAGGGTTAGGGTTAGGGTTAGGGTTAGGTTGAGAGTATGCGGGCAGTGGGCAAATCAGCCCTCTTGTGCTTTTTGATCTCCTCACTTGAGATTCAATTTCACGCGACCCTGCCACTTTGATCTGGCCCACGCCTTCATTAACCAGGTCCAACACTTGCCTTTCTTGGATCTTGCCCCTCCTGACAAAGGTAATCGGGTTTGTGGGGGAGTGGCCAGGGTTAGTCGGGGTGTGCCTAGGGTTTGTGGGGGTGTGGCATGATCTCTGGGATGTGCCGAGGGTTTGTGGGGGTGTGTGCCCCCTTGGACTTTAGGATTAGGTTTGAGTGTTGGGCTGGTGGATGTATATGTGTGACTGGGATAGGTAAGGCTGCAGAGTTTGGAGTGGTGAGGTATGAGGTTCTATGGGGCTTAGTGGTGAAGCCAGGTGAATCTGGCCCATGCCTTTCATTATCGTGGTCCGACACCACTTGGTTCAATGGACCGGGTGTGCACTGGGACACATCATCAGTAATGCATCCTCGGATCATGGGGTGTTTCGGGTCTTTCATCATTAAACACCCTCCCCGAGATGACCCAGCCGGAGTTGATCAAGCTCGGCTTGTGTTTTCCCATGGACCAGGATAATGAGAGGCATGTAACTATGAGGGTAATGACGTTTTTAAACATCATTACCTGGCATCTGTATGCCTGGGGATGCATGGGTTAAATTGACAGTGTTTACTGGGCATTCGGTGTCTCTGCACCTGAGTTTAGTGGTGGCTTGTTTTCTGTGGACCCAGCTTGGGTTTAACTTTCTGGTTCTCTCTTGCCGTTTGGGCATCTGGGCTTTGTTCTTGGCATTTTGTCGACCGGGAGAATGAAGAGCGTGTCACTGTTAGGTTAGGTTGAGAGTATGCGGGCAGTGGGCAAATCAGCCCTCTTGTGCTTTAGGGTTAGGGTTAGGGTTAGGGTTAGGGTTAGGGTTAGGGTTAGGGTTAGGGTTAGGGTTAGGTTGAGAGTATGCGG
>NW_027276681.1:0-36341 GCF_030028105.1 Mobula birostris | reverse complement strand
TGACAATTCGCTAACCAACCCGGCCCGGGCAAATGGTTAACCAAGCCCAAACCTGACAATTCGTTAACCAACCCGGCCCGGGCAAATGGTTAACCAAGCCGGCCGGGCAAATCGGTAACCGGCCCGGCAGTCCCGACAATTCGACAATCAACCAGCTGAGGACAAACCCTTCACCCTCAATAACAACTACGTCTTGCCCCGCCGTCAAAATGTCCCGGCCGATGTTCATCAGAAACTCCTTGCTGGCCCATGGGCCCCCCTCCTTACCTTAAGAGAGTCATAGTTACTCCCGCCGATTACCCGCGCTGCACTGAATTTCGTCAAGTTGGGTCTGGCAAGCCGCTAACCCGGCCGGCCGGGCCTGACAATGCTCTAGAAACCCGGAACAGGCAGTTTCGTGAACCAACTGCGCACGCTCCTGACAATGTGTTCACCCACCCTGCTCGGGCAAATCGTTAACCAAGCCCAAACCCGACAATTCGGTAACCAACCCAACCATGACAATTCGCTAACCAACCCGGCCCGGGCAAATGGTTAACCAAGCCCAAACCTGACAATTCGTTAACCAACCCGGCCCGGGCAAATGGTTAACCAAGCCGGCCGGGCAAATCGGTAACCGGCCCGGCAGCCCCGACTATTCGACAATCAACCAGCTGAGGAGAAACCCTTCACCCTCAATAACAACTACGTCTTGCCCCGCCGTCAAAATGTCCCGGCCGATGTTCATCAGAAACTCCTTGCTGGCCCATGGGCCCCCCTCCTTAACCTTAAGAGAGTCATAGTTACTCCCGCCGATTACCCGCGCTGCACTGAATTTCGTCAAGTTGGGTCTGGCAAGCCGCTAACCCGGCCGGCCGGGCCTGACAACGCTCTAGAAACCCGGAACAGGCAGTTTCGTGAACCAACCGCGCACGCTCCTGACAATGCGTTAGCCAACCCTGCTCGGGCAAATCGTTAATCAAGCCCAACCCTGAAACTGCGTTAACCAACCCGGCCATGGCAATTCATTAACCAACCCGGCTCGGACAAATGGTTAACCAAGCCCAACCCAGACAATTCGGTAACCAACCCGGCTCGGGCAAATGGTTAACCAAGCCGGCCGGGCAAATCGTTGACCGGCCCGGCAGTCCCGACGATTCGACAATCAACCAGCTGAGGACAAACCCTTCGCCCTCAATAACAACTAGTTCTTGCCCCGCCGTCAAAATGTCCCGGCCGATGTTCATCAGAAACTCCTTGCTGGCCCATGGGCCCCCCTCCTTACCTTAAGAGAGTCATAGTTACTCCCGCTGTTTACCCGCGCCGCACTGAATTTCGTCAAGTTGGGTCTGGCAAGCCGCTAACCCGGCCGGCCGGGACTGACAACGCTCTAGAAACCCGGAACAGGCAGTTTCGTGAACCAACCGCGCACGCTCCTGACAATGCGTTAGCCAACCCTGCTCGGGCAAATCGTTAATCAAGCCCAACCCTGAAACTGCGTTAACCAACCCGGCCATGGCAATTCATTAACCAACCCGGCTCGGACAAATGGTTAACCAAGCCCAACCCAGACAATTCGGTAACCAACCCGGCTCGGGCAAATGGTTAACCAAGCCGGCCGGGCAAATCGCTAACCGGCCCGGCAGTCCCGACAATTCGACAATCAACCCGCTGAGGACAAACCCTTCGCCCTCAATAACAACTAGTTCTTGCCCCGCCGTCAAAATGTCCCGGCCGATGTTCATCAGAAACTCCTTGCTGGCCCATGGGCCCCCCTCCTTACCTTAAGAGAGTCATAGTTACTCCCGCCGTTTACCCGCGCCGCACTGAATTTCGTCAAGTTGGGTCTGGCAAGCCGCTAACCCGGCCGGCCGGGCCTGACAACGCTCTAGAAACCCGGAACAGGCAGTTTCGTGAACCAACCGCGCACGCTCCTGACAATGCGTTCACCCACCCTGCTCGGGCAAATCGTTAACCAAGCCCAACCCTGACAATGCGTTAATCAACCCGGCCATGGCAATTCATTAACCAACCCGGCTCGGGCAAATGGTTAACCAAGCCGGCCGGGCAAATCGTTGACCGGCCCGGCAGTCCCGACGATTCGACAATCAACCAGCTGAGGACAAACCCTTCGCCCTCAATAACAACTAGTTCTTGCCCCGCCGTCAAAATGTCCCGGCCGATGTTCATCAGAAACTCCTTGCTGGCCCATGGGCCCTCCTCCTTAACCTGAAGAGAGTCATAGTTACTCCCGCCGTTTACCCGCGCCGCACTGAATTTCGTCAAGTTGGGTCTGGCAACCCGCTAACCCGGCCGGCCGGGCCTGACAACGCTCTAGAAACCCGGAACAGGCAGTTTCGTGAACCAACCGCGCACGCTCCTGACAATGCGTTAGCCAACCCTGCTCGGGCAAATCGTTAATCAAGCCCAACCCTGAAACTGCGTTAACCAACCCGGGCATGGCAATTCATTAACCAACCCGGCTCGGACAAATGGTTAACCAAGCCCAACCCTGACAATTCGGTAACCAACCCGGCTCGGGCAAATGGTTGATCAAGCCGGCCGGGCAAATCGGTAACCGGCCCGGCAGCCCCGACTATTCGACAATCAACCAGCTGAGGACAAACCCTTCACCCTCAATAACAACTACGTCTTGCCCCGCCGTCAAAATGTCCCGGCCGATGTTCATCAGAAACTCCTTGCTGGCCCATGGGCCCCCCTCCTTACCTTAAGAGAGTCATAGTTACTCCCGCCGATTACCCGCGCTGCACTGAATTTCGTCAAGTTGGGTCTGGCAAGCCGCTAACCCGGCCGGCCGGGCCTGACAATGCTCTAGAAACCCGGAACAGGCAGTTTCGTGAACCAACTGCGCACGCTCCTGACAATGTGTTCACCCACCCTGCTCGGGCAAATCGTTAACCAAGCCCAAACCCGACAATTCGGTAACCAACCCAACCATGACAATTCGCTAACCAACCCGGCCCGGGCAAATGGTTAACCAAGCCCAAACCTGACAATTCGTTAACCAACCCGGCCCGGGCAAATGGTTAACCAAGCCGGCCGGGCAAATCGGTAACCGGCCCGGCAGCCCCGACTATTCGACAATCAACCAGCTGAGGAGAAACCCTTCACCCTCAATAACAACTACGTCTTGCCCCGCCGTCAAAATGTCCCGGCCGATGTTCATCAGAAACTCCTTGCTGGCCCATGGGCCCCCCCTCCTTACCTTAAGAGAGTCATAGTTACTCCCGCCGATTACCCGCGCTGCACTGAATTTCGTCAAGTTGGGTCTGGCAAGGCGCTAACCCGGCCGGCCGGGCCTGACAATGCTCTAGAAACCCGGAACAGGCAGTTTCGTGAACCAACTGCGCACGCTCCTGACAATGTGTTCACCCACCCTGCTCGGGCAAATCGTTAACCAAGCCCAAACCCGACAATTCGGTAACCAACCCAACCATGACAATTCGCTAACCAACCCGGCCCGGGCAAATGGTTAACCAAGCCCAAACCTGACAATTCGTTAACCAACCCGGCCCGGGCAAATGGTTAACCAAGCCGGCCGGGCAAATCGGTAACCGGCCCGGCAGCCCCGACTATTCGACAATCAACCAGCTGAGGAGAAACCCTTCACCCTCAATAACAACTACGTCTTGCCCCGCCGTCAAAATGTCCCGGCCGATGTTCATCAGAAACTCCTTGCTGGCCCATGGGCCCCCCTCCTTAACCTTAAGAGAGTCATAGTTACTCCCGCCGATTACCCGCGCTGCACTGAATTTCGTCAAGTTGGGTCTGGCAAGCCGCTAACCCGGCCGGCCGGGCCTGACAACGCTCTAGAAACCCGGAACAGGCAGTTTCGTGAACCAACCGCGCACGCTCCTGACAATGCGTTAGCCAACCCTGCTCGGGCAAATCGTTAATCAAGCCCAACCCTGAAACTGCGTTAACCAACCCGGCCATGGCAATTCATTAACCAACCCGGCTCGGACAAATGGTTAACCAAGCCCAACCCAGACAATTCGGTAACCAACCCGGCTCGGGCAAATGGTTAACCAAGCCGGCCGGGCAAATCGTTGACCGGCCCGGCAGTCCCGACGATTCGACAATCAACCAGCTGAGGACAAACCCTTCGCCCTCAATAACAACTAGTTCTTGCCCCGCCGTCAAAATGTCCCGGCCGATGTTCATCAGAAACTCCTTGCTGGCCCATGGGCCCCCCTCCTTACCTTAAGAGAGTCATAGTTACTCCCGCTGTTTACCCGCGCCGCACTGAATTTCGTCAAGTTGGGTCTGGCAAGCCGCTAACCCGGCCGGCCGGGACTGACAACGCTCTAGAAACCCGGAACAGGCAGTTTCGTGAACCAACCGCGCACGCTCCTGACAATGCGTTAGCCAACCCTGCTCGGGCAAATCGTTAATCAAGCCCAACCCTGAAACTGCGTTAACCAACCCGGCCATGGCAATTCATTAACCAACCCGGCTCGGACAAATGGTTAACCAAGCCCAACCCAGACAATTCGGTAACCAACCCGGCTCGGGCAAATGGTTAACCAAGCCGGCCGGGCAAATCGCTAACCGGCCCGGCAGTCCCGACAATTCGACAATCAACCCGCTGAGGACAAACCCTTCGCCCTCAATAACAACTAGTTCTTGCCCCGCCGTCAAAATGTCCCGGCCGATGTTCATCAGAAACTCCTTGCTGGCCCATGGGCCCCCCTCCTTACCTTAAGAGAGTCATAGTTACTCCCGCCGTTTACCCGCGCCGCACTGAATTTCGTCAAGTTGGGTCTGGCAAGCCGCTAACCCGGCCGGCCGGGCCTGACAACGCTCTAGAAACCCGGAACAGGCAGTTTCGTGAACCAACCGCGCACGCTCCTGACAATGCGTTCACCCACCCTGCTCGGGCAAATCGTTAATCAAGCCCAACCCTGAAACTGCGTTAACCAACCCGGCCATGGCAATTCATTAACCAACCCGGCTCGGGCAAATGGTTAACCAAGCCGGCCGGGCAAATCGTTGACCGGCCCGGCAGTCCCGACGATTCGACAATCAACCAGCTGAGGACAAACCCTTCGCCCTCAATAACAACTAGTTCTTGCCCCGCCGTCAAAATGTCCCGGCCGATGTTCATCAGAAACTCCTTGCTGGCCCATGGGCCCCCCTCCTTAACCTTAAGAGAGTCATAGTTACTCCCGCCGATTACCCGCGCTGCACTGAATTTCGTCAAGTTGGGTCTGGCAAGCCGCTAACCCGGCCGGCCGGGCCTGACAACGCTCTAGAAACCCGGAACAGGCAGTTTCGTGAACCAACCGCGCACGCTCCTGACAATGCGTTAGCCAACCCTGCTCGGGCAAATCGTTAATCAAGCCCAACCCTGAAACTGCGTTAACCAACCCGGCCATGGCAATTCATTAACCAACCCGGCTCGGACAAATGGTTAACCAAGCCCAACCCAGACAATTCGGTAACCAACCCGGCTCGGGCAAATGGTTAACCAAGCCGGCCGGGCAAATCGCTAACCGGCCCGGCAGTCCCGACAATTCGACAATCAACCCGCTGAGGACAAACCCTTCGCCCTCAATAACAACTAGTTCTTGCCCCGCCGTCAAAATGTCCCGGCCGATGTTCATCAGAAACTCCTTGCTGGCCCATGGGCCCCCCTCCTTACCTTAAGAGAGTCATAGTTACTCCCGCCGTTTACCCGCGCCGCACTGAATTTCGTCAAGTTGGGTCTGGCAAGCCGCTAACCCGGCCGGCCGGGCCTGACAACGCTCTAGAAACCCGGAACAGGCAGTTTCGTGAACCAACCGCGCACGCTCCTGACAATGCGTTCACCCACCCTGCTCGGGCAAATCGTTAATCAAGCCCAACCCTGAAACTGCGTTAACCAACCCGGCCATGGCAATTCATTAACCAACCCGGCTCGGACAAATGGTTAACCAAGCCCAACCCAGACAATTCGGTAACCAACCCGGCTCGGGCAAATGGTTAACCAAGCCGGCCGGGCAAATCGCTAACCGGCCCGGCAGTCCCGACAATTCGACAATCAACCCGCTGAGGACAAACCCTTCGCCCTCAATAACAACTAGTTCTTGCCCCGCCGTCAAAATGTCCCGGCCGATGTTCATCAGAAACTCCTTGCTGGCCCATGGGCCCCCCTCCTTACCTTAAGAGAGTCATAGTTACTCCCGCCGTTTACCCGCGCCGCACTGAATTTCGTCAAGTTGGGTCTGGCAAGCCGCTAACCCGGCCGGCCGGGCCTGACAACGCTCTAGAAACCCGGAACAGGCAGTTTCGTGAACCAACCGCGCACGCTCCTGACAATGCGTTCACCCACCCTGCTCGGGCAAATCGTTAACCAAGCCCAACCCTGACAATGCGTTAATCAACCCGGCCATGGCAATTCATTAACCAACCCGGCTCGGGCAAATGGTTAACCAAGCCGGCCGGGCAAATCGTTGACCGGCCCGGCAGTCCCGACGATTCGACAATCAACCAGCTGAGGACAAACCCTTCGCCCTCAATAACAACTAGTTCTTGCCCCGCCGTCAAAATGTCCCGGCCGATGTTCATCAGAAACTCCTTGCTGGCCCATGGGCCCTCCTCCTTAACCTGAAGAGAGTCATAGTTACTCCCGCCGTTTACCCGCGCCGCACTGAATTTCGTCAAGTTGGGTCTGGCAACCCGCTAACCCGGCCGGCCGGGCCTGACAACGCTCTAGAAACCCGGAACAGGCAGTTTCGTGAACCAACCGCGCACGCTCCTGACAATGCGTTAGCCAACCCTGCTCGGGCAAATCGTTAATCAAGCCCAACCCTGAAACTGCGTTAACCAACCCGGGCATGGCAATTCATTAACCAACCCGGCTCGGACAAATGGTTAACCAAGCCCAACCCTGACAATTCGGTAACCAACCCGGCTCGGGCAAATGGTTGATCAAGCCGGCCGGGCAAATCGGTAACCGGCCCGGCAGCCCCGACTATTCGACAATCAACCAGCTGAGGACAAACCCTTCACCCTCAATAACAACTACGTCTTGCCCCGCCGTCAAAATGTCCCGGCCGATGTTCATCAGAAACTCCTTGCTGGCCCATGGGCCCCCCTCCTTACCTTAAGAGAGTCATAGTTACTCCCGCCGATTACCCGCGCTGCACTGAATTTCGTCAAGTTGGGTCTGGCAAGCCGCTAACCCGGCCGGCCGGGCCTGACAATGCTCTAGAAACCCGGAACAGGCAGTTTCGTGAACCAACTGCGCACGCTCCTGACAATGTGTTCACCCACCCTGCTCGGGCAAATCGTTAACCAAGCCCAAACCCGACAATTCGGTAACCAACCCAACCATGACAATTCGCTAACCAACCCGGCCCGGGCAAATGGTTAACCAAGCCCAAACCTGACAATTCGTTAACCAACCCGGCCCGGGCAAATGGTTAACCAAGCCGGCCGGGCAAATCGGTAACCGGCCCGGCAGCCCCGACTATTCGACAATCAACCAGCTGAGGAGAAACCCTTCACCCTCAATAACAACTACGTCTTGCCCCGCCGTCAAAATGTCCCGGCCGATGTTCATCAGAAACTCCTTGCTGGCCCATGGGCCCCCCCTCCTTACCTTAAGAGAGTCATAGTTACTCCCGCCGATTACCCGCGCTGCACTGAATTTCGTCAAGTTGGGTCTGGCAAGGCGCTAACCCGGCCGGCCGGGCCTGACAATGCTCTAGAAACCCGGAACAGGCAGTTTCGTGAACCAACTGCGCACGCTCCTGACAATGTGTTCACCCACCCTGCTCGGGCAAATCGTTAACCAAGCCCAAACCCGACAATTCGGTAACCAACCCAACCATGACAATTCGCTAACCAACCCGGCCCGGGCAAATGGTTAACCAAGCCCAAACCTGACAATTCGTTAACCAACCCGGCCCGGGCAAATGGTTAACCAAGCCGGCCGGGCAAATCGGTAACCGGCCCGGCAGCCCCGACTATTCGACAATCAACCAGCTGAGGAGAAACCCTTCACCCTCAATAACAACTACGTCTTGCCCCGCCGTCAAAATGTCCCGGCCGATGTTCATCAGAAACTCCTTGCTGGCCCATGGGCCCCCCTCCTTAACCTTAAGAGAGTCATAGTTACTCCCGCCGATTACCCGCGCTGCACTGAATTTCGTCAAGTTGGGTCTGGCAAGCCGCTAACCCGGCCGGCCGGGCCTGACAACGCTCTAGAAACCCGGAACAGGCAGTTTCGTGAACCAACCGCGCACGCTCCTGACAATGCGTTAGCCAACCCTGCTCGGGCAAATCGTTAATCAAGCCCAACCCTGAAACTGCGTTAACCAACCCGGCCATGGCAATTCATTAACCAACCCGGCTCGGACAAATGGTTAACCAAGCCCAACCCAGACAATTCGGTAACCAACCCGGCTCGGGCAAATGGTTAACCAAGCCGGCCGGGCAAATCGTTGACCGGCCCGGCAGTCCCGACGATTCGACAATCAACCAGCTGAGGACAAACCCTTCGCCCTCAATAACAACTAGTTCTTGCCCCGCCGTCAAAATGTCCCGGCCGATGTTCATCAGAAACTCCTTGCTGGCCCATGGGCCCCCCTCCTTACCTTAAGAGAGTCATAGTTACTCCCGCTGTTTACCCGCGCCGCACTGAATTTCGTCAAGTTGGGTCTGGCAAGCCGCTAACCCGGCCGGCCGGGACTGACAACGCTCTAGAAACCCGGAACAGGCAGTTTCGTGAACCAACCGCGCACGCTCCTGACAATGCGTTAGCCAACCCTGCTCGGGCAAATCGTTAATCAAGCCCAACCCTGAAACTGCGTTAACCAACCCGGCCATGGCAATTCATTAACCAACCCGGCTCGGACAAATGGTTAACCAAGCCCAACCCAGACAATTCGGTAACCAACCCGGCTCGGGCAAATGGTTAACCAAGCCGGCCGGGCAAATCGCTAACCGGCCCGGCAGTCCCGACAATTCGACAATCAACCCGCTGAGGACAAACCCTTCGCCCTCAATAACAACTAGTTCTTGCCCCGCCGTCAAAATGTCCCGGCCGATGTTCATCAGAAACTCCTTGCTGGCCCATGGGCCCCCCTCCTTACCTTAAGAGAGTCATAGTTACTCCCGCCGTTTACCCGCGCGGCACTGAATTTCGTCAAGTTGGGTCTGGCAAGCCGCTAACCCGGCCGGCCGGGCCTGACAACGCTCTAGAAACCCGGAACAGGCAGTTTCGTGAACCAACCGCGCACGCTCCTGACAATGCGTTCACCCACCCTGCTCGGGCAAATCGTTAATCAAGCCCAACCCTGAAACTGCGTTAACCAACCCGGCCATGGCAATTCATTAACCAACCCGGCTCGGGCAAATGGTTAACCAAGCCGGCCGGGCAAATCGTTGACCGGCCCGGCAGTCCCGACGATTCGACAATCAACCAGCTGAGGACAAACCCTTCGCCCTCAATAACAACTAGTTCTTGCCCCGCCGTCAAAATGTCCCGGCCGATGTTCATCAGAAACTCCTTGCTGGCCCATGGGCCCCCCTCCTTAACCTTAAGAGAGTCATAGTTACTCCCGCCGATTACCCGCGCTGCACTGAATTTCGTCAAGTTGGGTCTGGCAAGCCGCTAACCCGGCCGGCCGGGCCTGACAACGCTCTAGAAACCCGGAACAGGCAGTTTCGTGAACCAACCGCGCACGCTCCTGACAATGCGTTAGCCAACCCTGCTCGGGCAAATCGTTAATCAAGCCCAACCCTGAAACTGCGTTAACCAACCCGGCCATGGCAATTCATTAACCAACCCGGCTCGGACAAATGGTTAACCAAGCCCAACCCAGACAATTCGGTAACCAACCCGGCTCGGGCAAATGGTTAACCAAGCCGGCCGGGCAAATCGCTAACCGGCCCGGCAGTCCCGACAATTCGACAATCAACCCGCTGAGGACAAACCCTTCGCCCTCAATAACAACTAGTTCTTGCCCCGCCGTCAAAATGTCCCGGCCGATGTTCATCAGAAACTCCTTGCTGGCCCATGGGCCCCCCTCCTTACCTTAAGAGAGTCATAGTTACTCCCGCCGTTTACCCGCGCCGCACTGAATTTCGTCAAGTTGGGTCTGGCAAGCCGCTAACCCGGCCGGCCGGGCCTGACAACGCTCTAGAAACCCGGAACAGGCAGTTTCGTGAACCAACCGCGCACGCTCCTGACAATGCGTTCACCCACCCTGCTCGGGCAAATCGTTAATCAAGCCCAACCCTGAAACTGCGTTAACCAACCCGGCCATGGCAATTCATTAACCAACCCGGCTCGGACAAATGGTTAACCAAGCCCAACCCAGACAATTCGGTAACCAACCCGGCTCGGGCAAATGGTTAACCAAGCCGGCCGGGCAAATCGCTAACCGGCCCGGCAGTCCCGACAATTCGACAATCAACCCGCTGAGGACAAACCCTTCGCCCTCAATAACAACTAGTTCTTGCCCCGCCGTCAAAATGTCCCGGCCGATGTTCATCAGAAACTCCTTGCTGGCCCATGGGCCCCCCTCCTTACCTTAAGAGAGTCATAGTTACTCCCGCCGTTTACCCGCGCCGCACTGAATTTCGTCAAGTTGGGTCTGGCAAGCCGCTAACCCGGCCGGCCGGGCCTGACAACGCTCTAGAAACCCGGAACAGGCAGTTTCGTGAACCAACCGCGCACGCTCCTGACAATGCGTTCACCCACCCTGCTCGGGCAAATCGTTAACCAAGCCCAACCCTGACAATGCGTTAATCAACCCGGCCATGGCAATTCATTAACCAACCCGGCTCGGGCAAATGGTTAACCAAGCCGGCCGGGCAAATCGTTGACCGGCCCGGCAGTCCCGACGATTCGACAATCAACCAGCTGAGGACAAACCCTTCGCCCTCAATAACAACTAGTTCTTGCCCCGCCGTCAAAATGTCCCGGCCGATGTTCATCAGAAACTCCTTGCTGGCCCATGGGCCCTCCTCCTTAACCTGAAGAGAGTCATAGTTACTCCCGCCGTTTACCCGCGCCGCACTGAATTTCGTCAAGTTGGGTCTGGCAACCCGCTAACCCGGCCGGCCGGGCCTGACAACGCTCTAGAAACCCGGAACAGGCAGTTTCGTGAACCAACCGCGCACGCTCCTGACAATGCGTTAGCCAACCCTGCTCGGGCAAATCGTTAATCAAGCCCAACCCTGAAACTGCGTTAACCAACCCGGGCATGGCAATTCATTAACCAACCCGGCTCGGACAAATGGTTAACCAAGCCCAACCCTGACAATTCGGTAACCAACCCGGCTCGGGCAAATGGTTGATCAAGCCGGCCGGGCAAATCGGTAACCGGCCCGGCAGCCCCGACTATTCGACAATCAACCAGCTGAGGACAAACCCTTCACCCTCAATAACAACTACGTCTTGCCCCGCCGTCAAAATGTCCCGGCCGATGTTCATCAGAAACTCCTTGCTGGCCCATGGGCCCCCCTCCTTACCTTAAGAGAGTCATAGTTACTCCCGCCGATTACCCGCGCTGCACTGAATTTCGTCAAGTTGGGTCTGGCAAGCCGCTAACCCGGCCGGCCGGGCCTGACAATGCTCTAGAAACCCGGAACAGGCAGTTTCGTGAACCAACTGCGCACGCTCCTGACAATGTGTTCACCCACCCTGCTCGGGCAAATCGTTAACCAAGCCCAAACCCGACAATTCGGTAACCAACCCAACCATGACAATTCGCTAACCAACCCGGCCCGGGCAAATGGTTAACCAAGCCCAAACCTGACAATTCGTTAACCAACCCGGCCCGGGCAAATGGTTAACCAAGCCGGCCGGGCAAATCGGTAACCGGCCCGGCAGCCCCGACTATTCGACAATCAACCAGCTGAGGAGAAACCCTTCACCCTCAATAACAACTACGTCTTGCCCCGCCGTCAAAATGTCCCGGCCGATGTTCATCAGAAACTCCTTGCTGGCCCATGGGCCCCCCCTCCTTACCTTAAGAGAGTCATAGTTACTCCCGCCGATTACCCGCGCTGCACTGAATTTCGTCAAGTTGGGTCTGGCAAGGCGCTAACCCGGCCGGCCGGGCCTGACAATGCTCTAGAAACCCGGAACAGGCAGTTTCGTGAACCAACTGCGCACGCTCCTGACAATGTGTTCACCCACCCTGCTCGGGCAAATCGTTAACCAAGCCCAAACCCGACAATTCGGTAACCAACCCAACCATGACAATTCGCTAACCAACCCGGCCCGGGCAAATGGTTAACCAAGCCCAAACCTGACAATTCGTTAACCAACCCGGCCCGGGCAAATGGTTAACCAAGCCGGCCGGGCAAATCGGTAACCGGCCCGGCAGCCCCGACTATTCGACAATCAACCAGCTGAGGAGAAACCCTTCACCCTCAATAACAACTACGTCTTGCCCCGCCGTCAAAATGTCCCGGCCGATGTTCATCAGAAACTCCTTGCTGGCCCATGGGCCCCCCTCCTTAACCTTAAGAGAGTCATAGTTACTCCCGCCGATTACCCGCGCTGCACTGAATTTCGTCAAGTTGGGTCTGGCAAGCCGCTAACCCGGCCGGCCGGGCCTGACAACGCTCTAGAAACCCGGAACAGGCAGTTTCGTGAACCAACCGCGCACGCTCCTGACAATGCGTTAGCCAACCCTGCTCGGGCAAATCGTTAATCAAGCCCAACCCTGAAACTGCGTTAACCAACCCGGCCATGGCAATTCATTAACCAACCCGGCTCGGACAAATGGTTAACCAAGCCCAACCCAGACAATTCGGTAACCAACCCGGCTCGGGCAAATGGTTAACCAAGCCGGCCGGGCAAATCGTTGACCGGCCCGGCAGTCCCGACGATTCGACAATCAACCAGCTGAGGACAAACCCTTCGCCCTCAATAACAACTAGTTCTTGCCCCGCCGTCAAAATGTCCCGGCCGATGTTCATCAGAAACTCCTTGCTGGCCCATGGGCCCCCCTCCTTACCTTAAGAGAGTCATAGTTACTCCCGCTGTTTACCCGCGCCGCACTGAATTTCGTCAAGTTGGGTCTGGCAAGCCGCTAACCCGGCCGGCCGGGACTGACAACGCTCTAGAAACCCGGAACAGGCAGTTTCGTGAACCAACCGCGCACGCTCCTGACAATGCGTTAGCCAACCCTGCTCGGGCAAATCGTTAATCAAGCCCAACCCTGAAACTGCGTTAACCAACCCGGCCATGGCAATTCATTAACCAACCCGGCTCGGACAAATGGTTAACCAAGCCCAACCCAGACAATTCGGTAACCAACCCGGCTCGGGCAAATGGTTAACCAAGCCGGCCGGGCAAATCGCTAACCGGCCCGGCAGTCCCGACAATTCGACAATCAACCCGCTGAGGACAAACCCTTCGCCCTCAATAACAACTAGTTCTTGCCCCGCCGTCAAAATGTCCCGGCCGATGTTCATCAGAAACTCCTTGCTGGCCCATGGGCCCCCCTCCTTACCTTAAGAGAGTCATAGTTACTCCCGCCGTTTACCCGCGCCGCACTGAATTTCGTCAAGTTGGGTCTGGCAAGCCGCTAACCCGGCCGGCCGGGCCTGACAACGCTCTAGAAACCCGGAACAGGCAGTTTCGTGAACCAACCGCGCACGCTCCTGACAATGCGTTCACCCACCCTGCTCGGGCAAATCGTTAATCAAGCCCAACCCTGAAACTGCGTTAACCAACCCGGCCATGGCAATTCATTAACCAACCCGGCTCGGACAAATGGTTAACCAAGCCCAACCCAGACAATTCGGTAACCAACCCGGCTCGGGCAAATGGTTAACCAAGCCGGCCGGGCAAATCGCTAACCGGCCCGGCAGTCCCGACAATTCGACAATCAACCCGCTGAGGACAAACCCTTCGCCCTCAATAACAACTAGTTCTTGCCCCGCCGTCAAAATGTCCCGGCCGATGTTCATCAGAAACTCCTTGCTGGCCCATGGGCCCCCCTCCTTACCTTAAGAGAGTCATAGTTACTCCCGCCGTTTACCCGCGCCGCACTGAATTTCGTCAAGTTGGGTCTGGCAAGCCGCTAACCCGGCCGGCCGGGCCTGACAACGCTCTAGAAACCCGGAACAGGCAGTTTCGTGAACCAACCGCGCACGCTCCTGACAATGCGTTCACCCACCCTGCTCGGGCAAATCGTTAACCAAGCCCAACCCTGACAATGCGTTAATCAACCCGGCCATGGCAATTCATTAACCAACCCGGCTCGGGCAAATGGTTAACCAAGCCGGCCGGGCAAATCGTTGACCGGCCCGGCAGTCCCGACGATTCGACAATCAACCAGCTGAGGACAAACCCTTCGCCCTCAATAACAACTAGTTCTTGCCCCGCCGTCAAAATGTCCCGGCCGATGTTCATCAGAAACTCCTTGCTGGCCCATGGGCCCTCCTCCTTAACCTGAAGAGAGTCATAGTTACTCCCGCCGTTTACCCGCGCCGCACTGAATTTCGTCAAGTTGGGTCTGGCAACCCGCTAACCCGGCAGGCCGGGCCTGACAACGCTCTAGAAACCCGGAACAGGCAGTTTCGTGAACCAACCGCGCACGCTCCTGACAATGCGTTAGCCAACCCTGCTCGGGCAAATCGTTAATCAAGCCCAACCCTGAAACTGCGTTAACCAACCCGGGCATGGCAATTCATTAACCAACCCGGCTCGGACAAATGGTTAACCAAGCCCAACCCTGACAATTCGGTAACCAACCCGGCTCGGGCAAATGGTTGATCAAGCCGGCCGGGCAAATCGGTAACCGGCCCGGCAGCCCCGACTATTCGACAATCAACCAGCTGAGGACAAACCCTTCACCCTCAATAACAACTACGTCTTGCCCCGCCGTCAAAATGTCCCGGCCGATGTTCATCAGAAACTCCTTGCTGGCCCATGGGCCCCCCTCCTTACCTTAAGAGAGTCATAGTTACTCCCGCCGATTACCCGCGCTGCACTGAATTTCGTCAAGTTGGGTCTGGCAAGCCGCTAACCCGGCCGGCCGGGCCTGACAATGCTCTAGAAACCCGGAACAGGCAGTTTCGTGAACCAACTGCGCACGCTCCTGACAATGTGTTCACCCACCCTGCTCGGGCAAATCGTTAACCAAGCCCAAACCCGACAATTCGGTAACCAACCCAACCATGACAATTCGCTAACCAACCCGGCCCGGGCAAATGGTTAACCAAGCCCAAACCTGACAATTCGTTAACCAACCCGGCCCGGGCAAATGGCTAACCAAGCCGGCCGGGCAAATCGGTAACCGGCCCGGCAGCCCCGACTATTCGACAATCAACCAGCTGAGGAGAAACCCTTCACCCTCAATAACAACTACGTCTTGCCCCGCCGTCAAAATGTCCCGGCCGATGTTCATCAGAAACTCCTTGCTGGCCCATGGGCCCCCCCTCCTTACCTTAAGAGAGTCATAGTTACTCCCGCCGATTACCCGCGCTGCACTGAATTTCGTCAAGTTGGGTCTGGCAAGGCGCTAACCCGGCCGGCCGGGCCTGACAATGCTCTAGAAACCCGGAACAGGCAGTTTCGTGAACCAACTGCGCACGCTCCTGACAATGTGTTCACCCACCCTGCTCGGGCAAATCGTTAACCAAGCCCAAACCCGACAATTCGGTAACCAACCCAACCATGACAATTCGCTAACCAACCCGGCCCGGGCAAATGGTTAACCAAGCCCAAACCTGACAATTCGTTAACCAACCCGGCCCGGGCAAATGGTTAACCAAGCCGGCCGGGCAAATCGGTAACCGGCCCGGCAGCCCCGACTATTCGACAATCAACCAGCTGAGGAGAAACCCTTCACCCTCAATAACAACTACGTCTTGCCCCGCCGTCAAAATGTCCCGGCCGATGTTCATCAGAAACTCCTTGCTGGCCCATGGGCCCCCCTCCTTAACCTTAAGAGAGTCATAGTTACTCCCGCCGATTACCCGCGCTGCACTGAATTTCGTCAAGTTGGGTCTGGCAAGCCGCTAACCCGGCCGGCCGGGCCTGACAACGCTCTAGAAACCCGGAACAGGCAGTTTCGTGAACCAACCGCGCACGCTCCTGACAATGCGTTAGCCAACCCTGCTCGGGCAAATCGTTAATCAAGCCCAACCCTGAAACTGCGTTAACCAACCCGGCCATGGCAATTCATTAACCAACCCGGCTCGGACAAATGGTTAACCAAGCCCAACCCAGACAATTCGGTAACCAACCCGGCTCGGGCAAATGGTTAACCAAGCCGGCCGGGCAAATCGTTGACCGGCCCGGCAGTCCCGACGATTCGACAATCAACCAGCTGAGGACAAACCCTTCGCCCTCAATAACAACTAGTTCTTGCCCCGCCGTCAAAATGTCCCGGCCGATGTTCATCAGAAACTCCTTGCTGGCCCATGGGCCCCCCTCCTTACCTTAAGAGAGTCATAGTTACTCCCGCTGTTTACCCGCGCCGCACTGAATTTCGTCAAGTTGGGTCTGGCAAGCCGCTAACCCGGCCGGCCGGGACTGACAACGCTCTAGAAACCCGGAACAGGCAGTTTCGTGAACCAACCGCGCACGCTCCTGACAATGCGTTAGCCAACCCTGCTCGGGCAAATCGTTAATCAAGCCCAACCCTGAAACTGCGTTAACCAACCCGGCCATGGCAATTCATTAACCAACCCGGCTCGGACAAATGGTTAACCAAGCCCAACCCAGACAATTCGGTAACCAACCCGGCTCGGGCAAATGGTTAACCAAGCCGGCCGGGCAAATCGCTAACCGGCCCGGCAGTCCCGACAATTCGACAATCAACCCGCTGAGGACAAACCCTTCGCCCTCAATAACAACTAGTTCTTGCCCCGCCGTCAAAATGTCCCGGCCGATGTTCATCAGAAACTCCTTGCTGGCCCATGGGCCCCCCTCCTTACCTTAAGAGAGTCATAGTTACTCCCGCCGTTTACCCGCGCCGCACTGAATTTCGTCAAGTTGGGTCTGGCAAGCCGCTAACCCGGCCGGCCGGGCCTGACAACGCTCTAGAAACCCGGAACAGGCAGTTTCGTGAACCAACCGCGCACGCTCCTGACAATGCGTTCACCCACCCTGCTCGGGCAAATCGTTAATCAAGCCCAACCCTGAAACTGCGTTAACCAACCCGGCCATGGCAATTCATTAACCAACCCGGCTCGGACAAATGGTTAACCAAGCCCAACCCAGACAATTCGGTAACCAACCCGGCTCGGGCAAATGGTTAACCAAGCCGGCCGGGCAAATCGCTAACCGGCCCGGCAGTCCCGACAATTCGACAATCAACCCGCTGAGGACAAACCCTTCGCCCTCAATAACAACTAGTTCTTGCCCCGCCGTCAAAATGTCCCGGCCGATGTTCATCAGAAACTCCTTGCTGGCCCATGGGCCCCCCTCCTTACCTTAAGAGAGTCATAGTTACTCCCGCCGTTTACCCGCGCCGCACTGAATTTCGTCAAGTTGGGTCTGGCAAGCCGCTAACCCGGCCGGCCGGGCCTGACAACGCTCTAGAAACCCGGAACAGGCAGTTTCGTGAACCAACCGCGCACGCTCCTGACAATGCGTTCACCCACCCTGCTCGGGCAAATCGTTAACCAAGCCCAACCCTGACAATGCGTTAATCAACCCGGCCATGGCAATTCATTAACCAACCCGGCTCGGGCAAATGGTTAACCAAGCCGGCCGGGCAAATCGTTGACCGGCCCGGCAGTCCCGACGATTCGACAATCAACCAGCTGAGGACAAACCCTTCGCCCTCAATAACAACTAGTTCTTGCCCCGCCGTCAAAATGTCCCGGCCGATGTTCATCAGAAACTCCTTGCTGGCCCATGGGCCCTCCTCCTTAACCTGAAGAGAGTCATAGTTACTCCCGCCGTTTACCCGCGCCGCACTGAATTTCGTCAAGTTGGGTCTGGCAACCCGCTAACCCGGCCGGCCGGGCCTGACAACGCTCTAGAAACCCGGAACAGGCAGTTTCGTGAACCAACCGCGCACGCTCCTGACAATGCGTTAGCCAACCCTGCTCGGGCAAATCGTTAATCAAGCCCAACCCTGAAACTGCGTTAACCAACCCGGGCATGGCAATTCATTAACCAACCCGGCTCGGACAAATGGTTAACCAAGCCCAACCCTGACAATTCGGTAACCAACCCGGCTCGGGCAAATGGTTGATCAAGCCGGCCGGGCAAATCGGTAACCGGCCCGGCAGCCCCGACTATTCGACAATCAACCAGCTGAGGACAAACCCTTCACCCTCAATAACAACTACGTCTTGCCCCGCCGTCAAAATGTCCCGGCCGATGTTCATCAGAAACTCCTTGCTGGCCCATGGGCCCCCCTCCTTACCTTAAGAGAGTCATAGTTACTCCCGCCGATTACCCGCGCTGCACTGAATTTCGTCAAGTTGGGTCTGGCAAGCCGCTAACCCGGCCGGCCGGGCCTGACAATGCTCTAGAAACCCGGAACAGGCAGTTTCGTGAACCAACTGCGCACGCTCCTGACAATGTGTTCACCCACCCTGCTCGGGCAAATCGTTAACCAAGCCCAAACCCGACAATTCGGTAACCAACCCAACCATGACAATTCGCTAACCAACCCGGCCCGGGCAAATGGTTAACCAAGCCCAAACCTGACAATTCGTTAACCAACCCGGCCCGGGCAAATGGTTAACCAAGCCGGCCGGGCAAATCGGTAACCGGCCCGGCAGCCCCGACTATTCGACAATCAACCAGCTGAGGAGAAACCCTTCACCCTCAATAACAACTACGTCTTGCCCCGCCGTCAAAATGTCCCGGCCGATGTTCATCAGAAACTCCTTGCTGGCCCATGGGCCCCCCCTCCTTACCTTAAGAGAGTCATAGTTACTCCCGCCGATTACCCGCGCTGCACTGAATTTCGTCAAGTTGGGTCTGGCAAGGCGCTAACCCGGCCGGCCGGGCCTGACAATGCTCTAGAAACCCGGAACAGGCAGTTTCGTGAACCAACTGCGCACGCTCCTGACAATGTGTTCACCCACCCTGCTCGGGCAAATCGTTAACCAAGCCCAAACCCGACAATTCGGTAACCAACCCAACCATGACAATTCGCTAACCAACCCGGCCCGGGCAAATGGTTAACCAAGCCCAAACCTGACAATTCGTTAACCAACCCGGCCCGGGCAAATGGTTAACCAAGCCGGCCGGGCAAATCGGTAACCGGCCCGGCAGCCCCGACTATTCGACAATCAACCAGCTGAGGAGAAACCCTTCACCCTCAATAACAACTACGTCTTGCCCCGCCGTCAAAATGTCCCGGCCGATGTTCATCAGAAACTCCTTGCTGGCCCATGGGCCCCCCTCCTTAACCTTAAGAGAGTCATAGTTACTCCCGCCGATTACCCGCGCTGCACTGAATTTCGTCAAGTTGGGTCTGGCAAGCCGCTAACCCGGCCGGCCGGGCCTGACAACGCTCTAGAAACCCGGAACAGGCAGTTTCGTGAACCAACCGCGCACGCTCCTGACAATGCGTTAGCCAACCCTGCTCGGGCAAATCGTTAATCAAGCCCAACCCTGAAACTGCGTTAACCAACCCGGCCATGGCAATTCATTAACCAACCCGGCTCGGACAAATGGTTAACCAAGCCCAACCCAGACAATTCGGTAACCAACCCGGCTCGGGCAAATGGTTAACCAAGCCGGCCGGGCAAATCGTTGACCGGCCCGGCAGTCCCGACGATTCGACAATCAACCAGCTGAGGACAAACCCTTCGCCCTCAATAACAACTAGTTCTTGCCCCGCCGTCAAAATGTCCCGGCCGATGTTCATCAGAAACTCCTTGCTGGCCCATGGGCCCCCCTCCTTACCTTAAGAGAGTCATAGTTACTCCCGCTGTTTACCCGCGCCGCACTGAATTTCGTCAAGTTGGGTCTGGCAAGCCGCTAACCCGGCCGGCCGGGACTGACAACGCTCTAGAAACCCGGAACAGGCAGTTTCGTGAACCAACCGCGCACGCTCCTGACAATGCGTTAGCCAACCCTGCTCGGGCAAATCGTTAATCAAGCCCAACCCTGAAACTGCGTTAACCAACCCGGCCATGGCAATTCATTAACCAACCCGGCTCGGACAAATGGTTAACCAAGCCCAACCCAGACAATTCGGTAACCAACCCGGCTCGGGCAAATGGTTAACCAAGCCGGCCGGGCAAATCGCTAACCGGCCCGGCAGTCCCGACAATTCGACAATCAACCCGCTGAGGACAAACCCTTCGCCCTCAATAACAACTAGTTCTTGCCCCGCCGTCAAAATGTCCCGGCCGATGTTCATCAGAAACTCCTTGCTGGCCCATGGGCCCCCCTCCTTACCTTAAGAGAGTCATAGTTACTCCCGCCGTTTACCCGCGCGGCACTGAATTTCGTCAAGTTGGGTCTGGCAAGCCGCTAACCCGGCCGGCCGGGCCTGACAACGCTCTAGAAACCCGGAACAGGCAGTTTCGTGAACCAACCGCGCACGCTCCTGACAATGCGTTCACCCACCCTGCTCGGGCAAATCGTTAATCAAGCCCAACCCTGAAACTGCGTTAACCAACCCGGCCATGGCAATTCATTAACCAACCCGGCTCGGGCAAATGGTTAACCAAGCCGGCCGGGCAAATCGTTGACCGGCCCGGCAGTCCCGACGATTCGACAATCAACCAGCTGAGGACAAACCCTTCGCCCTCAATAACAACTAGTTCTTGCCCCGCCGTCAAAATGTCCCGGCCGATGTTCATCAGAAACTCCTTGCTGGCCCATGGGCCCCCCTCCTTAACCTTAAGAGAGTCATAGTTACTCCCGCCGATTACCCGCGCTGCACTGAATTTCGTCAAGTTGGGTCTGGCAAGCCGCTAACCCGGCCGGCCGGGCCTGACAACGCTCTAGAAACCCGGAACAGGCAGTTTCGTGAACCAACCGCGCACGCTCCTGACAATGCGTTAGCCAACCCTGCTCGGGCAAATCGTTAATCAAGCCCAACCCTGAAACTGCGTTAACCAACCCGGCCATGGCAATTCATTAACCAACCCGGCTCGGACAAATGGTTAACCAAGCCCAACCCAGACAATTCGGTAACCAACCCGGCTCGGGCAAATGGTTAACCAAGCCGGCCGGGCAAATCGCTAACCGGCCCGGCAGTCCCGACAATTCGACAATCAACCCGCTGAGGACAAACCCTTCGCCCTCAATAACAACTAGTTCTTGCCCCGCCGTCAAAATGTCCCGGCCGATGTTCATCAGAAACTCCTTGCTGGCCCATGGGCCCCCCTCCTTACCTTAAGAGAGTCATAGTTACTCCCGCCGTTTACCCGCGCCGCACTGAATTTCGTCAAGTTGGGTCTGGCAAGCCGCTAACCCGGCCGGCCGGGCCTGACAACGCTCTAGAAACCCGGAACAGGCAGTTTCGTGAACCAACCGCGCACGCTCCTGACAATGCGTTCACCCACCCTGCTCGGGCAAATCGTTAATCAAGCCCAACCCTGAAACTGCGTTAACCAACCCGGCCATGGCAATTCATTAACCAACCCGGCTCGGACAAATGGTTAACCAAGCCCAACCCAGACAATTCGGTAACCAACCCGGCTCGGGCAAATGGTTAACCAAGCCGGCCGGGCAAATCGCTAACCGGCCCGGCAGTCCCGACAATTCGACAATCAACCCGCTGAGGACAAACCCTTCGCCCTCAATAACAACTAGTTCTTGCCCCGCCGTCAAAATGTCCCGGCCGATGTTCATCAGAAACTCCTTGCTGGCCCATGGGCCCCCCTCCTTACCTTAAGAGAGTCATAGTTACTCCCGCCGTTTACCCGCGCCGCACTGAATTTCGTCAAGTTGGGTCTGGCAAGCCGCTAACCCGGCCGGCCGGGCCTGACAACGCTCTAGAAACCCGGAACAGGCAGTTTCGTGAACCAACCGCGCACGCTCCTGACAATGCGTTCACCCACCCTGCTCGGGCAAATCGTTAACCAAGCCCAACCCTGACAATGCGTTAATCAACCCGGCCATGGCAATTCATTAACCAACCCGGCTCGGGCAAATGGTTAACCAAGCCGGCCGGGCAAATCGTTGACCGGCCCGGCAGTCCCGACGATTCGACAATCAACCAGCTGAGGACAAACCCTTCGCCCTCAATAACAACTAGTTCTTGCCCCGCCGTCAAAATGTCCCGGCCGATGTTCATCAGAAACTCCTTGCTGGCCCATGGGCCCTCCTCCTTAACCTGAAGAGAGTCATAGTTACTCCCGCCGTTTACCCGCGCCGCACTGAATTTCGTCAAGTTGGGTCTGGCAACCCGCTAACCCGGCCGGCCGGGCCTGACAACGCTCTAGAAACCCGGAACAGGCAGTTTCGTGAACCAACCGCGCACGCTCCTGACAATGCGTTAGCCAACCCTGCTCGGGCAAATCGTTAATCAAGCCCAACCCTGAAACTGCGTTAACCAACCCGGGCATGGCAATTCATTAACCAACCCGGCTCGGACAAATGGTTAACCAAGCCCAACCCTGACAATTCGGTAACCAACCCGGCTCGGGCAAATGGTTGATCAAGCCGGCCGGGCAAATCGGTAACCGGCCCGGCAGCCCCGACTATTCGACAATCAACCAGCTGAGGACAAACCCTTCACCCTCAATAACAACTACGTCTTGCCCCGCCGTCAAAATGTCCCGGCCGATGTTCATCAGAAACTCCTTGCTGGCCCATGGGCCCCCCTCCTTACCTTAAGAGAGTCATAGTTACTCCCGCCGATTACCCGCGCTGCACTGAATTTCGTCAAGTTGGGTCTGGCAAGCCGCTAACCCGGCCGGCCGGGCCTGACAATGCTCTAGAAACCCGGAACAGGCAGTTTCGTGAACCAACTGCGCACGCTCCTGACAATGTGTTCACCCACCCTGCTCGGGCAAATCGTTAACCAAGCCCAAACCCGACAATTCGGTAACCAACCCAACCATGACAATTCGCTAACCAACCCGGCCCGGGCAAATGGTTAACCAAGCCCAAACCTGACAATTCGTTAACCAACCCGGCCCGGGCAAATGGTTAACCAAGCCGGCCGGGCAAATCGGTAACCGGCCCGGCAGCCCCGACTATTCGACAATCAACCAGCTGAGGAGAAACCCTTCACCCTCAATAACAACTACGTCTTGCCCCGCCGTCAAAATGTCCCGGCCGATGTTCATCAGAAACTCCTTGCTGGCCCATGGGCCCCCCCTCCTTACCTTAAGAGAGTCATAGTTACTCCCGCCGATTACCCGCGCTGCACTGAATTTCGTCAAGTTGGGTCTGGCAAGGCGCTAACCCGGCCGGCCGGGCCTGACAATGCTCTAGAAACCCGGAACAGGCAGTTTCGTGAACCAACTGCGCACGCTCCTGACAATGTGTTCACCCACCCTGCTCGGGCAAATCGTTAACCAAGCCCAAACCCGACAATTCGGTAACCAACCCAACCATGACAATTCGCTAACCAACCCGGCCCGGGCAAATGGTTAACCAAGCCCAAACCTGACAATTCGTTAACCAACCCGGCCCGGGCAAATGGTTAACCAAGCCGGCCGGGCAAATCGGTAACCGGCCCGGCAGCCCCGACTATTCGACAATCAACCAGCTGAGGAGAAACCCTTCACCCTCAATAACAACTACGTCTTGCCCCGCCGTCAAAATGTCCCGGCCGATGTTCATCAGAAACTCCTTGCTGGCCCATGGGCCCCCCTCCTTAACCTTAAGAGAGTCATAGTTACTCCCGCCGATTACCCGCGCTGCACTGAATTTCGTCAAGTTGGGTCTGGCAAGCCGCTAACCCGGCCGGCCGGGCCTGACAACGCTCTAGAAACCCGGAACAGGCAGTTTCGTGAACCAACCGCGCACGCTCCTGACAATGCGTTAGCCAACCCTGCTCGGGCAAATCGTTAATCAAGCCCAACCCTGAAACTGCGTTAACCAACCCGGCCATGGCAATTCATTAACCAACCCGGCTCGGACAAATGGTTAACCAAGCCCAACCCAGACAATTCGGTAACCAACCCGGCTCGGGCAAATGGTTAACCAAGCCGGCCGGGCAAATCGTTGACCGGCCCGGCAGTCCCGACGATTCGACAATCAACCAGCTGAGGACAAACCCTTCGCCCTCAATAACAACTAGTTCTTGCCCCGCCGTCAAAATGTCCCGGCCGATGTTCATCAGAAACTCCTTGCTGGCCCATGGGCCCCCCTCCTTACCTTAAGAGAGTCATAGTTACTCCCGCTGTTTACCCGCGCCGCACTGAATTTCGTCAAGTTGGGTCTGGCAAGCCGCTAACCCGGCCGGCCGGGACTGACAACGCTCTAGAAACCCGGAACAGGCAGTTTCGTGAACCAACCGCGCACGCTCCTGACAATGCGTT
The DNA here is from genome assembly GCF_030028105.1 of Mobula birostris. Classification (NCBI taxonomy): domain Eukaryota; kingdom Metazoa; phylum Chordata; class Chondrichthyes; order Myliobatiformes; family Myliobatidae; genus Mobula; species Mobula birostris. The sequence continues at coordinate 11,963 of NW_027276681.1, read as the reverse complement.
AGCCAACCCTGCTCGGGCAAATCGTTAATCAAGCCCAACCCTGAAACTGCGTTAACCAACCCGGCCATGGCAATTCATTAACCAACCCGGCTCGGACAAATGGTTAACCAAGCCCAACCCAGACAATTCGGTAACCAACCCGGCTCGGGCAAATGGTTAACCAAGCCGGCCGGGCAAATCGCTAACCGGCCCGGCAGTCCCGACAATTCGACAATCAACCCGCTGAGGACAAACCCTTCGCCCTCAATAACAACTAGTTCTTGCCCCGCCGTCAAAATGTCCCGGCCGATGTTCATCAGAAACTCCTTGCTGGCCCATGGGCCCCCCTCCTTACCTTAAGAGAGTCATAGTTACTCCCGCCGTTTACCCGCGCCGCACTGAATTTCGTCAAGTTGGGTCTGGCAAGCCGCTAACCCGGCCGGCCGGGCCTGACAACGCTCTAGAAACCCGGAACAGGCAGTTTCGTGAACCAACCGCGCACGCTCCTGACAATGCGTTCACCCACCCTGCTCGGGCAAATCGTTAATCAAGCCCAACCCTGAAACTGCGTTAACCAACCCGGCCATGGCAATTCATTAACCAACCCGGCTCGGACAAATGGTTAACCAAGCCCAACCCAGACAATTCGGTAACCAACCCGGCTCGGGCAAATGGTTAACCAAGCCGGCCGGGCAAATCGCTAACCGGCCCGGCAGTCCCGACAATTCGACAATCAACCCGCTGAGGACAAACCCTTCGCCCTCAATAACAACTAGTTCTTGCCCCGCCGTCAAAATGTCCCGGCCGATGTTCATCAGAAACTCCTTGCTGGCCCATGGGCCCCCCTCCTTACCTTAAGAGAGTCATAGTTACTCCCGCCGTTTACCCGCGCCGCACTGAATTTCGTCAAGTTGGGTCTGGCAAGCCGCTAACCCGGCCGGCCGGGCCTGACAACGCTCTAGAAACCCGGAACAGGCAGTTTCGTGAACCAACCGCGCACGCTCCTGACAATGCGTTCACCCACCCTGCTCGGGCAAATCGTTAACCAAGCCCAACCCTGACAATGCGTTAATCAACCCGGCCATGGCAATTCATTAACCAACCCGGCTCGGGCAAATGGTTAACCAAGCCGGCCGGGCAAATCGTTGACCGGCCCGGCAGTCCCGACGATTCGACAATCAACCAGCTGAGGACAAACCCTTCGCCCTCAATAACAACTAGTTCTTGCCCCGCCGTCAAAATGTCCCGGCCGATGTTCATCAGAAACTCCTTGCTGGCCCATGGGCCCTCCTCCTTAACCTGAAGAGAGTCATAGTTACTCCCGCCGTTTACCCGCGCCGCACTGAATTTCGTCAAGTTGGGTCTGGCAACCCGCTAACCCGGCCGGCCGGGCCTGACAATGCTCTAGAAACCCGGAACAGGCAGTTTCGTGAACCAACTGCGCACGCTCCTGACAATGTGTTCACCCACCCTGCTCGGGCAAATCGTTAACCAAGCCCAAACCCGACAATTCGGTAACCAACCCAACCATGACAATTCGCTAACCAACCCGGCCCGGGCAAATGGTTAACCAAGCCCAAACCTGACAATTCGTTAACCAACCCGGCCCGGGCAAATGGTTAACCAAGCCGGCCGGGCAAATCGGTAACCGGCCCGGCAGCCCCGACTATTCGACAATCAACCAGCTGAGGAGAAACCCTTCACCCTCAATAACAACTACGTCTTGCCCCGCCGTCAAAATGTCCCGGCCGATGTTCATCAGAAACTCCTTGCTGGCCCATGGGCCCCCCTCCTTAACCTTAAGAGAGTCATAGTTACTCCCGCCGATTACCCGCGCTGCACTGAATTTCGTCAAGTTGGGTCTGGCAAGCCGCTAACCCGGCCGGCCGGGCCTGACAACGCTCTAGAAACCCGGAACAGGCAGTTTCGTGAACCAACCGCGCACGCTCCTGACAATGCGTTAGCCAACCCTGCTCGGGCAAATCGTTAATCAAGCCCAACCCTGAAACTGCGTTAACCAACCCGGCCATGGCAATTCATTAACCAACCCGGCTCGGACAAATGGTTAACCAAGCCCAACCCAGACAATTCGGTAACCAACCCGGCTCGGGCAAATGGTTAACCAAGCCGGCCGGGCAAATCGTTGACCGGCCCGGCAGTCCCGACGATTCGACAATCAACCAGCTGAGGACAAACCCTTCGCCCTCAATAACAACTAGTTCTTGCCCCGCCGTCAAAATGTCCCGGCCGATGTTCATCAGAAACTCCTTGCTGGCCCATGGGCCCCCCTCCTTACCTTAAGAGAGTCATAGTTACTCCCGCTGTTTACCCGCGCCGCACTGAATTTCGTCAAGTTGGGTCTGGCAAGCCGCTAACCCGGCCGGCCGGGACTGACAACGCTCTAGAAACCCGGAACAGGCAGTTTCGTGAACCAACCGCGCACGCTCCTGACAATGCGTTAGCCAACCCTGCTCGGGCAAATCGTTAATCAAGCCCAACCCTGAAACTGCGTTAACCAACCCGGCCATGGCAATTCATTAACCAACCCGGCTCGGACAAATGGTTAACCAAGCCCAACCCAGACAATTCGGTAACCAACCCGGCTCGGGCAAATGGTTAACCAAGCCGGCCGGGCAAATCGCTAACCGGCCCGGCAGTCCCGACAATTCGACAATCAACCCGCTGAGGACAAACCCTTCGCCCTCAATAACAACTAGTTCTTGCCCCGCCGTCAAAATGTCCCGGCCGATGTTCATCAGAAACTCCTTGCTGGCCCATGGGCCCCCCTCCTTACCTTAAGAGAGTCATAGTTACTCCCGCCGTTTACCCGCGCGGCACTGAATTTCGTCAAGTTGGGTCTGGCAAGCCGCTAACCCGGCCGGCCGGGCCTGACAACGCTCTAGAAACCCGGAACAGGCAGTTTCGTGAACCAACCGCGCACGCTCCTGACAATGCGTTCACCCACCCTGCTCGGGCAAATCGTTAATCAAGCCCAACCCTGAAACTGCGTTAACCAACCCGGCCATGGCAATTCATTAACCAACCCGGCTCGGGCAAATGGTTAACCAAGCCGGCCGGGCAAATCGTTGACCGGCCCGGCAGTCCCGACGATTCGACAATCAACCAGCTGAGGACAAACCCTTCGCCCTCAATAACAACTAGTTCTTGCCCCGCCGTCAAAATGTCCCGGCCGATGTTCATCAGAAACTCCTTGCTGGCCCATGGGCCCCCCTCCTTAACCTTAAGAGAGTCATAGTTACTCCCGCCGATTACCCGCGCTGCACTGAATTTCGTCAAGTTGGGTCTGGCAAGCCGCTAACCCGGCCGGCCGGGCCTGACAACGCTCTAGAAACCCGGAACAGGCAGTTTCGTGAACCAACCGCGCACGCTCCTGACAATGCGTTAGCCAACCCTGCTCGGGCAAATCGTTAATCAAGCCCAACCCTGAAACTGCGTTAACCAACCCGGCCATGGCAATTCATTAACCAACCCGGCTCGGACAAATGGTTAACCAAGCCCAACCCAGACAATTCGGTAACCAACCCGGCTCGGGCAAATGGTTAACCAAGCCGGCCGGGCAAATCGCTAACCGGCCCGGCAGTCCCGACAATTCGACAATCAACCCGCTGAGGACAAACCCTTCGCCCTCAATAACAACTAGTTCTTGCCCCGCCGTCAAAATGTCCCGGCCGATGTTCATCAGAAACTCCTTGCTGGCCCATGGGCCCCCCTCCTTACCTTAAGAGAGTCATAGTTACTCCCGCCGTTTACCCGCGCCGCACTGAATTTCGTCAAGTTGGGTCTGGCAAGCCGCTAACCCGGCCGGCCGGGCCTGACAACGCTCTAGAAACCCGGAACAGGCAGTTTCGTGAACCAACCGCGCACGCTCCTGACAATGCGTTCACCCACCCTGCTCGGGCAAATCGTTAATCAAGCCCAACCCTGAAACTGCGTTAACCAACCCGGCCATGGCAATTCATTAACCAACCCGGCTCGGACAAATGGTTAACCAAGCCCAACCCAGACAATTCGGTAACCAACCCGGCTCGGGCAAATGGTTAACCAAGCCGGCCGGGCAAATCGCTAACCGGCCCGGCAGTCCCGACAATTCGACAATCAACCCGCTGAGGACAAACCCTTCGCCCTCAATAACAACTAGTTCTTGCCCCGCCGTCAAAATGTCCCGGCCGATGTTCATCAGAAACTCCTTGCTGGCCCATGGGCCCCCCTCCTTACCTTAAGAGAGTCATAGTTACTCCCGCCGTTTACCCGCGCCGCACTGAATTTCGTCAAGTTGGGTCTGGCAAGCCGCTAACCCGGCCGGCCGGGCCTGACAACGCTCTAGAAACCCGGAACAGGCAGTTTCGTGAACCAACCGCGCACGCTCCTGACAATGCGTTCACCCACCCTGCTCGGGCAAATCGTTAACCAAGCCCAACCCTGACAATGCGTTAATCAACCCGGCCATGGCAATTCATTAACCAACCCGGCTCGGGCAAATGGTTAACCAAGCCGGCCGGGCAAATCGTTGACCGGCCCGGCAGTCCCGACGATTCGACAATCAACCAGCTGAGGACAAACCCTTCGCCCTCAATAACAACTAGTTCTTGCCCCGCCGTCAAAATGTCCCGGCCGATGTTCATCAGAAACTCCTTGCTGGCCCATGGGCCCTCCTCCTTAACCTGAAGAGAGTCATAGTTACTCCCGCCGTTTACCCGCGCCGCACTGAATTTCGTCAAGTTGGGTCTGGCAACCCGCTAACCCGGCCGGCCGGGCCTGACAACGCTCTAGAAACCCGGAACAGGCAGTTTCGTGAACCAACCGCGCACGCTCCTGACAATGCGTTAGCCAACCCTGCTCGGGCAAATCGTTAATCAAGCCCAACCCTGAAACTGCGTTAACCAACCCGGGCATGGCAATTCATTAACCAACCCGGCTCGGACAAATGGTTAACCAAGCCCAACCCTGACAATTCGGTAACCAACCCGGCTCGGGCAAATGGTTGATCAAGCCGGCCGGGCAAATCGGTAACCGGCCCGGCAGCCCCGACTATTCGACAATCAACCAGCTGAGGACAAACCCTTCACCCTCAATAACAACTACGTCTTGCCCCGCCGTCAAAATGTCCCGGCCGATGTTCATCAGAAACTCCTTGCTGGCCCATGGGCCCCCCTCCTTACCTTAAGAGAGTCATAGTTACTCCCGCCGATTACCCGCGCTGCACTGAATTTCGTCAAGTTGGGTCTGGCAAGCCGCTAACCCGGCCGGCCGGGCCTGACAATGCTCTAGAAACCCGGAACAGGCAGTTTCGTGAACCAACTGCGCACGCTCCTGACAATGTGTTCACCCACCCTGCTCGGGCAAATCGTTAACCAAGCCCAAACCCGACAATTCGGTAACCAACCCAACCATGACAATTCGCTAACCAACCCGGCCCGGGCAAATGGTTAACCAAGCCCAAACCTGACAATTCGTTAACCAACCCGGCCCGGGCAAATGGTTAACCAAGCCGGCCGGGCAAATCGGTAACCGGCCCGGCAGCCCCGACTATTCGACAATCAACCAGCTGAGGAGAAACCCTTCACCCTCAATAACAACTACGTCTTGCCCCGCCGTCAAAATGTCCCGGCCGATGTTCATCAGAAACTCCTTGCTGGCCCATGGGCCCCCCCTCCTTACCTTAAGAGAGTCATAGTTACTCCCGCCGATTACCCGCGCTGCACTGAATTTCGTCAAGTTGGGTCTGGCAAGGCGCTAACCCGGCCGGCCGGGCCTGACAATGCTCTAGAAACCCGGAACAGGCAGTTTCGTGAACCAACTGCGCACGCTCCTGACAATGTGTTCACCCACCCTGCTCGGGCAAATCGTTAACCAAGCCCAAACCCGACAATTCGGTAACCAACCCAACCATGACAATTCGCTAACCAACCCGGCCCGGGCAAATGGTTAACCAAGCCCAAACCTGACAATTCGTTAACCAACCCGGCCCGGGCAAATGGTTAACCAAGCCGGCCGGGCAAATCGGTAACCGGCCCGGCAGCCCCGACTATTCGACAATCAACCAGCTGAGGAGAAACCCTTCACCCTCAATAACAACTACGTCTTGCCCCGCCGTCAAAATGTCCCGGCCGATGTTCATCAGAAACTCCTTGCTGGCCCATGGGCCCCCCTCCTTAACCTTAAGAGAGTCATAGTTACTCCCGCCGATTACCCGCGCTGCACTGAATTTCGTCAAGTTGGGTCTGGCAAGCCGCTAACCCGGCCGGCCGGGCCTGACAACGCTCTAGAAACCCGGAACAGGCAGTTTCGTGAACCAACCGCGCACGCTCCTGACAATGCGTTAGCCAACCCTGCTCGGGCAAATCGTTAATCAAGCCCAACCCTGAAACTGCGTTAACCAACCCGGCCATGGCAATTCATTAACCAACCCGGCTCGGACAAATGGTTAACCAAGCCCAACCCAGACAATTCGGTAACCAACCCGGCTCGGGCAAATGGTTAACCAAGCCGGCCGGGCAAATCGTTGACCGGCCCGGCAGTCCCGACGATTCGACAATCAACCAGCTGAGGACAAACCCTTCGCCCTCAATAACAACTAGTTCTTGCCCCGCCGTCAAAATGTCCCGGCCGATGTTCATCAGAAACTCCTTGCTGGCCCATGGGCCCCCCTCCTTACCTTAAGAGAGTCATAGTTACTCCCGCTGTTTACCCGCGCCGCACTGAATTTCGTCAAGTTGGGTCTGGCAAGCCGCTAACCCGGCCGGCCGGGACTGACAACGCTCTAGAAACCCGGAACAGGCAGTTTCGTGAACCAACCGCGCACGCTCCTGACAATGCGTTAGCCAACCCTGCTCGGGCAAATCGTTAATCAAGCCCAACCCTGAAACTGCGTTAACCAACCCGGCCATGGCAATTCATTAACCAACCCGGCTCGGACAAATGGTTAACCAAGCCCAACCCAGACAATTCGGTAACCAACCCGGCTCGGGCAAATGGTTAACCAAGCCGGCCGGGCAAATCGCTAACCGGCCCGGCAGTCCCGACAATTCGACAATCAACCCGCTGAGGACAAACCCTTCGCCCTCAATAACAACTAGTTCTTGCCCCGCCGTCAAAATGTCCCGGCCGATGTTCATCAGAAACTCCTTGCTGGCCCATGGGCCCCCCTCCTTACCTTAAGAGAGTCATAGTTACTCCCGCCGTTTACCCGCGCCGCACTGAATTTCGTCAAGTTGGGTCTGGCAAGCCGCTAACCCGGCCGGCCGGGCCTGACAACGCTCTAGAAACCCGGAACAGGCAGTTTCGTGAACCAACCGCGCACGCTCCTGACAATGCGTTCACCCACCCTGCTCGGGCAAATCGTTAATCAAGCCCAACCCTGAAACTGCGTTAACCAACCCGGCCATGGCAATTCATTAACCAACCCGGCTCGGACAAATGGTTAACCAAGCCCAACCCAGACAATTCGGTAACCAACCCGGCTCGGGCAAATGGTTAACCAAGCCGGCCGGGCAAATCGCTAACCGGCCCGGCAGTCCCGACAATTCGACAATCAACCCGCTGAGGACAAACCCTTCGCCCTCAATAACAACTAGTTCTTGCCCCGCCGTCAAAATGTCCCGGCCGATGTTCATCAGAAACTCCTTGCTGGCCCATGGGCCCCCCTCCTTACCTTAAGAGAGTCATAGTTACTCCCGCCGTTTACCCGCGCCGCACTGAATTTCGTCAAGTTGGGTCTGGCAAGCCGCTAACCCGGCCGGCCGGGCCTGACAACGCTCTAGAAACCCGGAACAGGCAGTTTCGTGAACCAACCGCGCACGCTCCTGACAATGCGTTCACCCACCCTGCTCGGGCAAATCGTTAACCAAGCCCAACCCTGACAATGCGTTAATCAACCCGGCCATGGCAATTCATTAACCAACCCGGCTCGGGCAAATGGTTAACCAAGCCGGCCGGGCAAATCGTTGACCGGCCCGGCAGTCCCGACGATTCGACAATCAACCAGCTGAGGACAAACCCTTCGCCCTCAATAACAACTAGTTCTTGCCCCGCCGTCAAAATGTCCCGGCCGATGTTCATCAGAAACTCCTTGCTGGCCCATGGGCCCTCCTCCTTAACCTGAAGAGAGTCATAGTTACTCCCGCCGTTTACCCGCGCCGCACTGAATTTCGTCAAGTTGGGTCTGGCAACCCGCTAACCCGGCCGGCCGGGCCTGACAACGCTCTAGAAACCCGGAACAGGCAGTTTCGTGAACCAACCGCGCACGCTCCTGACAATGCGTTAGCCAACCCTGCTCGGGCAAATCGTTAATCAAGCCCAACCCTGAAACTGCGTTAACCAACCCGGGCATGGCAATTCATTAACCAACCCGGCTCGGACAAATGGTTAACCAAGCCCAACCCTGACAATTCGGTAACCAACCCGGCTCGGGCAAATGGTTGATCAAGCCGGCCGGGCAAATCGGTAACCGGCCCGGCAGCCCCGACTATTCGACAATCAACCAGCTGAGGACAAACCCTTCACCCTCAATAACAACTACGTCTTGCCCCGCCGTCAAAATGTCCCGGCCGATGTTCATCAGAAACTCCTTGCTGGCCCATGGGCCCCCCTCCTTACCTTAAGAGAGTCATAGTTACTCCCGCCGATTACCCGCGCTGCACTGAATTTCGTCAAGTTGGGTCTGGCAAGCCGCTAACCCGGCCGGCCGGGCCTGACAATGCTCTAGAAACCCGGAACAGGCAGTTTCGTGAACCAACTGCGCACGCTCCTGACAATGTGTTCACCCACCCTGCTCGGGCAAATCGTTAACCAAGCCCAAACCCGACAATTCGGTAACCAACCCAACCATGACAATTCGCTAACCAACCCGGCCCGGGCAAATGGTTAACCAAGCCCAAACCTGACAATTCGTTAACCAACCCGGCCCGGGCAAATGGTTAACCAAGCCGGCCGGGCAAATCGGTAACCGGCCCGGCAGCCCCGACTATTCGACAATCAACCAGCTGAGGAGAAACCCTTCACCCTCAATAACAACTACGTCTTGCCCCGCCGTCAAAATGTCCCGGCCGATGTTCATCAGAAACTCCTTGCTGGCCCATGGGCCCCCCCTCCTTACCTTAAGAGAGTCATAGTTACTCCCGCCGATTACCCGCGCTGCACTGAATTTCGTCAAGTTGGGTCTGGCAAGGCGCTAACCCGGCCGGCCGGGCCTGACAATGCTCTAGAAACCCGGAACAGGCAGTTTCGTGAACCAACTGCGCACGCTCCTGACAATGTGTTCACCCACCCTGCTCGGGCAAATCGTTAACCAAGCCCAAACCCGACAATTCGGTAACCAACCCAACCATGACAATTCGCTAACCAACCCGGCCCGGGCAAATGGTTAACCAAGCCCAAACCTGACAATTCGTTAACCAACCCGGCCCGGGCAAATGGTTAACCAAGCCGGCCGGGCAAATCGGTAACCGGCCCGGCAGCCCCGACTATTCGACAATCAACCAGCTGAGGAGAAACCCTTCACCCTCAATAACAACTACGTCTTGCCCCGCCGTCAAAATGTCCCGGCCGATGTTCATCAGAAACTCCTTGCTGGCCCATGGGCCCCCCTCCTTAACCTTAAGAGAGTCATAGTTACTCCCGCCGATTACCCGCGCTGCACTGAATTTCGTCAAGTTGGGTCTGGCAAGCCGCTAACCCGGCCGGCCGGGCCTGACAACGCTCTAGAAACCCGGAACAGGCAGTTTCGTGAACCAACCGCGCACGCTCCTGACAATGCGTTAGCCAACCCTGCTCGGGCAAATCGTTAATCAAGCCCAACCCTGAAACTGCGTTAACCAACCCGGCCATGGCAATTCATTAACCAACCCGGCTCGGACAAATGGTTAACCAAGCCCAACCCAGACAATTCGGTAACCAACCCGGCTCGGGCAAATGGTTAACCAAGCCGGCCGGGCAAATCGTTGACCGGCCCGGCAGTCCCGACGATTCGACAATCAACCAGCTGAGGACAAACCCTTCGCCCTCAATAACAACTAGTTCTTGCCCCGCCGTCAAAATGTCCCGGCCGATGTTCATCAGAAACTCCTTGCTGGCCCATGGGCCCCCCTCCTTACCTTAAGAGAGTCATAGTTACTCCCGCTGTTTACCCGCGCCGCACTGAATTTCGTCAAGTTGGGTCTGGCAAGCCGCTAACCCGGCCGGCCGGGACTGACAACGCTCTAGAAACCCGGAACAGGCAGTTTCGTGAACCAACCGCGCACGCTCCTGACAATGCGTTAGCCAACCCTGCTCGGGCAAATCGTTAATCAAGCCCAACCCTGAAACTGCGTTAACCAACCCGGCCATGGCAATTCATTAACCAACCCGGCTCGGACAAATGGTTAACCAAGCCCAACCCAGACAATTCGGTAACCAACCCGGCTCGGGCAAATGGTTAACCAAGCCGGCCGGGCAAATCGCTAACCGGCCCGGCAGTCCCGACAATTCGACAATCAACCCGCTGAGGACAAACCCTTCGCCCTCAATAACAACTAGTTCTTGCCCCGCCGTCAAAATGTCCCGGCCGATGTTCATCAGAAACTCCTTGCTGGCCCATGGGCCCCCCTCCTTACCTTAAGAGAGTCATAGTTACTCCCGCCGTTTACCCGCGCGGCACTGAATTTCGTCAAGTTGGGTCTGGCAAGCCGCTAACCCGGCCGGCCGGGCCTGACAACGCTCTAGAAACCCGGAACAGGCAGTTTCGTGAACCAACCGCGCACGCTCCTGACAATGCGTTCACCCACCCTGCTCGGGCAAATCGTTAATCAAGCCCAACCCTGAAACTGCGTTAACCAACCCGGCCATGGCAATTCATTAACCAACCCGGCTCGGGCAAATGGTTAACCAAGCCGGCCGGGCAAATCGTTGACCGGCCCGGCAGTCCCGACGATTCGACAATCAACCAGCTGAGGACAAACCCTTCGCCCTCAATAACAACTAGTTCTTGCCCCGCCGTCAAAATGTCCCGGCCGATGTTCATCAGAAACTCCTTGCTGGCCCATGGGCCCCCCTCCTTAACCTTAAGAGAGTCATAGTTACTCCCGCCGATTACCCGCGCTGCACTGAATTTCGTCAAGTTGGGTCTGGCAAGCCGCTAACCCGGCCGGCCGGGCCTGACAACGCTCTAGAAACCCGGAACAGGCAGTTTCGTGAACCAACCGCGCACGCTCCTGACAATGCGTTAGCCAACCCTGCTCGGGCAAATCGTTAATCAAGCCCAACCCTGAAACTGCGTTAACCAACCCGGCCATGGCAATTCATTAACCAACCCGGCTCGGACAAATGGTTAACCAAGCCCAACCCAGACAATTCGGTAACCAACCCGGCTCGGGCAAATGGTTAACCAAGCCGGCCGGGCAAATCGCTAACCGGCCCGGCAGTCCCGACAATTCGACAATCAACCCGCTGAGGACAAACCCTTCGCCCTCAATAACAACTAGTTCTTGCCCCGCCGTCAAAATGTCCCGGCCGATGTTCATCAGAAACTCCTTGCTGGCCCATGGGCCCCCCTCCTTACCTTAAGAGAGTCATAGTTACTCCCGCCGTTTACCCGCGCCGCACTGAATTTCGTCAAGTTGGGTCTGGCAAGCCGCTAACCCGGCCGGCCGGGCCTGACAACGCTCTAGAAACCCGGAACAGGCAGTTTCGTGAACCAACCGCGCACGCTCCTGACAATGCGTTCACCCACCCTGCTCGGGCAAATCGTTAATCAAGCCCAACCCTGAAACTGCGTTAACCAACCCGGCCATGGCAATTCATTAACCAACCCGGCTCGGACAAATGGTTAACCAAGCCCAACCCAGACAATTCGGTAACCAACCCGGCTCGGGCAAATGGTTAACCAAGCCGGCCGGGCAAATCGCTAACCGGCCCGGCAGTCCCGACAATTCGACAATCAACCCGCTGAGGACAAACCCTTCGCCCTCAATAACAACTAGTTCTTGCCC
>NW_027276680.1:0-36344 GCF_030028105.1 Mobula birostris | reverse complement strand
CTACTTTTATGTGAAAGCATTGTAAGCACTGAGATATCAAGTTTTTTGTCTTTATGCGTAGAGGCACGAAACAACTATGAAGCTACTCATAATCATGTGGGAAGTTAACCTAAGGTGTTTCCATTAGGTTTGCAGTAAGTGGTTTGGTGTAAAATTGAAATGTATACTATTAGTATTGTCAAAGCATTGTATGCAATGTGATAACAACTTTTTTGTCTTGATGTGTAAAGGCAGGAAACAACTTTCAAACCACACAGAATCATGTGGGAAGTTAACTTAAAATGTTTCCATCAGGTTTGCACTCTGCACTTTACTGGAATATTGAAATGTATACTACTTTAATGTCAGTACCTTGTATGCACTGAGAAATCCACTTTTTTGTCTTTATGAGCAGACCCATGAAACAACTTTCAGGCATCAAAGAATCATGTGGGAAGTTAACCTAAGGTGTTTCCATCAGGTTTGCAGTAAGTACTTTGGTGTAAAATTGAAACGTATGCTATCAGTATTGTCAAAGCATTGTATGCACTGTGGTAACAACTTTTTTGTCTTGATGTGTAAAGGCAGGAAACAACTTACAAACCACACAGAAACATCTGGGAAGTTAATCAAAGGTGTTTTCATTAGGTTTGCAGTCAGGACTTTTGAGTACAATTGAAATGTATACTACTTTTATTTGAAAGCATTGTAAGCACTGAGATATCAACTTTTTTATCTTTATGTGTAGAGGTACGAATCAACTTTGAAACTACTCATAATCATCTGGGAAGTTAACCTAAGGTGTTTCCATTAGGTTTGCAGTAGGTGCTTTGGTGTAAAATTGAAATGTATACTATTAGTATTGTCAAAGCATTGTATGCACTGTGATAACAACTTTTTTGTCTTGATGTGTAAAGGCAGGAAACAACTTACAAACCACACAGAATCATGTGGGAAGTTAACCAAAGGTGTTTTCATTAGGTTTGCAGTCAGGACTTTTGAGTACAATTGAAATGTATACTACTTTTATGTGAAATCATTGTAAGCACTGAGATAGCAACTTCTTTGTCTTGATGTGTAAAAGCAGGAAACAACTTACAAACCACACAGAATCATGTGGGAAGTTAACTTAAAATGTTTCCATCAGGTTTGCACTCTGCACTTTGGTTGAAAATTGACATGTATAGCACTTTAATGTCAGAACATTGTATGCCCTAAGATAACAACTTTTTTGTCTTGATGTGTAGAGGCATGAGGCAACTTTCAAGCTACTCATAATCATGTGGGAAGTTAACCTAAGGTGTTTCCATTAGGTTTGCAGTAAGTACTTTGGTGTAAAATTGAATTGTATACTATAAGTATTGTCAAAGCATTGTATGCACTGTGATAACAACTTTTTTGTCTTGATGTGTAAAGGCAGGAAACAACTTTCAAACCACACAGAATCATGTGGGAAGTTAACCAAAGGTGTTTTCATTAGGTTTGCAGTCAGGACTTTTGAGTACAATTGAAATGTATACTACTTTTATGTGAAAGCTTTGTAAGCACTGAGATATCAACTTTTTTGTCTTTATGCGTAGAGGCACGAAACAACTATGAAGCTACTCATAATCATGTGGGAAGTTAACCTAAGGTGTTTCCATTAGGTTTGCAGTAAGTACTTTGGTGTAAAATTGAAATCTATACTATTAGTATTGTCAAAGCATTGTATGCACTGTGATAACAACTTTTTTGTCTTGATGTGTAAAGGCAGGGAACAACTTTCAAACCACACAGAATCATGTGGGAAGTTAACTTAAAATGTTTCCATCAGGTTTGCACTCTGCACTATTCTGGAATATTGAAATGTATACTACTTTAATGTCAGTACCTTGTATGCACTGAGAAATCCACTTTTTTGTCTTTATGTGCAGACCCATGAAACAACTTTCAGGCATCTAAGAATCATGTGGGAAGTTAACCTGAGGTGTTTCCATTAGGATTGCAGTAAGAGGTTTGGTGTAAAATTGAAATGTATGCTATCAGTATTGTCAAAGCATTGTATGCACTCTGATAATAACTTGTTTGTCTTGATGCGTAGAGGCATGAAACAACTTTCAAGCTACTCTTAATCATGTGGGAAGTTAAACAAAGGTGTTTTCATTAGGTTTGCAGTCAAGACTTTTGAGTAGAATTGAATTGTATACTACTTTTATGTGAAAGCATTGTAAGCACTGAGATAACAACTTTTTTGTCTTTATGTGTAGAGGCACGAAACAACATTGAAAATACTCATAATTATGTGGGAAGTTAACCTAAGGTGTTTCCATTAGGTTTGCAGTAAGTGCTTTGGTGTAAAATTGAAACGTATGCTATCAGTATTGTCAAAGCATTGTATGCACTGTGGTAACAACTATTTTGTCTTGATGTGTAAAGGCAGGAAACAACTTACAAACCACACAGAATCATGTGGGAAGTTAACTTAAAATGTTTCCATCAGGTTTGCACTCTGCACTTTACTGGAATATTGAAATGCATACTACTATAATGTCAGTACATTGTATGCACTGAGAAATCCACATTTTTGCCTTTATGTGTAGACCCATGAAACAACTTTCAGGCATGAAAGAATCATGTGGGAAGTTAACCAAAGGTGTTTTCATTCGGTTTGCAGTCAGGACTTTTGAGTACAATTGAAATGTAGACTACTTTTATGTGAAAGCATTGTAAGCACTGAGATATACAAGTTTTTTGTCTTTATGCGTAGAGGCACGAAACAACTATGAAGCTACTCATAATCATGTGGGAAGTTAACCTAAGGTGTTTCCATTAGGTTTGCAGTAAGTGGTTTGGTGTAAAATTGAAATGTATACTATTAGTATTGTCAAAGCATTGTATGCACTGTGATAACAACTTTTTTGTCTTGATGTGTAAAGGCAGGAAACAACTTTCAAACCACACAGAATCATGTGGGAAGTTAACTTAAAATGTTTCCATCAGGTTTGCACTCTGCACTATTCTGGAATATTGAAATGTATACTACTTTAATGTCAGTACCTTGTATGCACTGAGAAATCCACTTTTTTGTCTTTATGAGCAGACCCATGAAACAACTTTCAGGCATCGAAGAATCATGTGGGAAGTTAACCTGAGGTGTTTCCATTAGGTTTGCAGTAAGTGCTTTGGTGCAAAATTGAAATGTATGCTATCAGTATTGTCAAAGCATTGTATGCACTTTGATAACAACTTTTTTGTCTTGATGTGTAAAGGCAGGAAACAACTTACAAACCACACAGAATCATGTGGGAAGTTAACCAAAGGTGTTTTCATTAGGTTTGCAGTCAGGACTTTTGAGTACAATTGAAATGTATACTACTTTTATATGAAATCATTGTAAGCACTGAGATAACAACTTTTTTGTCTTGATGTGTAAAAGCAGGAAACAACTTACAAACCACAGAGAATCATGTGGGAAGTTAACTTAAAATGTTTCCATCAGGTTTGCACTCTGCACTTTGGTTGAAAATTGACATGTATAGCTCTTAATGTCAGAACATTGTATGCCCTAAGATAACAACTTTTTTGTCTTGATGTGTAGAGGCATGAGGCAACTTTCAAGCTACTCATAATCATGTGGGAAGTTAACCTAAGGTGTTTCCATTAGGTTTGCAGTAAGTACTTTCGTGTAAAATTGAAATGTATATCTATTAGCATTGTCAAAGCATTGTATGCACTGTGATAACAACTTTTTTGTCTTGATGTGTAAAGGCAGGAAACAACTTTCAAATCACACAGAATCATGTGGGAAGTTAACTTAAAATGTTTCCATCAGGTTTGCACTCTGCACTTTACTGGAATATTGAAATGCATACTACTATAATGTCAGTACATTGTATGCACTGAGAAATCCACTTTTTTGCCTTTATGTGTAGACCCATGAAACAACTTTCAGGCATGAAAGAATCATGTGGGAAGTGAACCAAAGGTGTTTTCATTCGGTTTGCAGTCAGGACTTTTGAGTACAATTGAAATGTATACTACTTTTATGTGAAAGCATTGTAAGCACTGAGATATCAAGTTTTTTGTCTTTATGCGTAGAGGCACGAAACAACTATGAAGCTACTCATAATCATGTGGGAAGTTAACCTAAGGTGTTTCCATTAGGTTTGCAGTAAGTAGGTTTGGTGTAAAATTGAAATGTATACTATTAGTATTGTCAAAGCATTGTATGCAATGTGATAACAACTTTTTTTGTCTTGATGTGTAAAGGCAGGAAACAACTTTCAAACCACACAGAATCATGTGGGAAGTTAACTTAAAATGTTTCCATCAGGTTTGCACTCTGCACTATTCTGGAATATTGAAATGTAATACTACTTTAATGTCAGTACCTTGTATGCACTGAGAAATCCACTTTTTTGTCTTTATGAGCAGACCCATGAAACAACTTTCAGGCATCGAAGAATCATGTGGGAAGTTAACCTGAGGTGTTTCCATTAGGTTTGCAGTAGGTGCTTTGGTGCAAAATTGAAATGTATGCTATCAGTATTGTCAAAGCATTGTATGCACTTTGATAACAACTTTTTTGTCTTGATGTGTAAAGGCAGGAAACAACTTACAAAACCACACAGAATCATGTGGGAAGTTAACCCAAAGGTGTTTTCATTAGGTTTGCAGTCAGGACTTTTGAGTACAATTGAAATGTATACTACTTTTATATGAAATCATTGTAAGCACTGAGATAACAACTTTTTTGTCTTGATGTGTAAAAGGCAGGAAACAACTTACAAACCACAGAGAATCATGTGGGAAGTTAACTTAAAATGTTTCCATCAGGTTTGCACTCTGCACTTTGGTTGAAAAATTGACATGTATAGCTCTTAATGTCAGAAACATTGTATGCCCTAAGATAACAACTTTTTTTGTCTTGATGTGTAGAGGCATGAGGCAACTTTCAAGCTACTCATAATCATGTGGGAAGTTAACCTAAGGTGTTTCCATTAGGTTTGCAGTAAGTACTTTGGTGTAAAATTGAAACGTATGCTATCAGTATTGTCCAAAGCATTGTATGCACTGTGATAACAACTATTTTGTCTTGATGTGTAAAGGCAGGAAACAACTTACAAAACCACACAGAATCATGTGGGAAGTTAACTTAAAATGTTTCCATCAGGTTTGCACTCTGCACTTTACTGGAATATTGAAATGCATACTACTATAATGTCAGTACATTGTATGCACTGAGAAATCCACTTTTTTGCCTTTATGTGTAGACCCATGAAACAACTTTCAGGCATGAAAGAATCATGTGGGAAGTGAACCAAAGGTGTTTTCATTCGGTTTGCAGTCAGGACTTTTGAGTACAATTGAAATGTATACTACTTTTATGTGAAAGCATTGTAAGGCACTGAGATATCAAGTTTTTTGTCTTTATGCGTAGAGGCACGAAACAACTATGAAGCTACTCATAATCATGTGGAAGTTAACCTAAGGTGTTTCTCCATTAGGTTTGCAGTAAGTGGTTGGTGTAAAATTGAAATGTATACTATTAGTATGTCAAAGCATTGTATGCAATGTGATAACAACTTTTTTGTCTTGATGTGTAAAATTATAATAACTTTAATTATTTCTAAAATAATTTTATAAAATTTTTTTTTTATTTATTATAACTTTTTTTCTAATTAATATTAATAATTTTAATTAATATTAAAATTTTAATTTAATTTAATATTTAAAATATTTTCTTTATATTTATTAAATCTTTTTAATTTATTTTTAAATAATATTAATAATTTTTTTAATTTAATATATTTTATAGATTAATAAATTATTTAATTTTATTAATAATTAAATATAATTTTTTATTTCTTATTTATTTTAATAAAAATTTTTTTTTTAATTTTCTTTATATATAATAATTTAACTTTTTTAATATAATAAATTATATAAATAATTTATTTTTTTTAAGTTATAATAATTTTTAAAAATTATAACTTTTTAAAAATATCTAATATTAATATTTTATATTTATAATAAAAATTATTAATATTTTTATTTAAAATTTTATATTTTATAAAAATTTTTAATTTACTTTTATTTAAAATTTTTAAGTTTAAATTTATTATAAAGGCAGGAAACAACTTTCAAACCACACAGAATCATGTGGGGAAGTTAACATTAAAATGTTTCCATCAGGTTTGCACTCTGCACTATTCTGGAATATTGAAATGTATACTACTTTAATGTCAGTACCTTGTATGCACTGAGAAATCCACTTTTTTGTCTTTATGAGCAGACCCATGAAAACAACTTTCAGGCATCGAAAGAATCATGTGGGAAGTTAACCTGAGGTGTTTCCATTAGGTTTGCAGTAGGTGCTTTGGTGCAAAATTGAAATGTATGCTATCAGTATTGTCAAAGCATTGTATGCACTTTGATAACAACTTTTTTTGTCTTGATGTGTAAAGGCAGGAAACAACTTACAAACCACACAGAATCATGTGGGGAAGTTAACCAAAGGTGTTTTCATTAGGTTTGCAGTCCAGGACTTTTGAGTACAATTGAAATGTATACTACTTTTATATGAAAATCATTGTAAGCACTGAGATAACAACTTTTTTGTCTTGATGTGTAAAAGCAGGAAACAACTTACAAACCACAGAGAATCATGTGGGAAGTTAACTTAAAATGTTTCCATCAGGTTTGCACTCTGCACTTTGGTTGAAAATTGACATGTATAGCTCTTAATGTCAGAACATTGTATGCCCTAAGATAACAACTTTTTTTGTCTTGATGTGTAGAGGCATGAGGCAACTTTCAAGCTACTCATAATCATGTGGGAAGTTAACCTAAGGTGTTTCCATTAGGTTTGCAGTAAGTACTTTCGTGGTAAAATTGAAATGTATACTATTAGCCATTGTCAAAGCATTGTATGCACTGTGATAACAACTTTTTTGTCTTGATGTGTAAAGAGCAGGAAACAACTTTCAAATCACACAGAATCATGTGGGAAGTTAACTTAAAATGTTTTCCATCAGGTTTGCACTCTGCACTTTACTGGAATATTGAAATGCATACTACTATAATGTCAGTACATTGTATGCACTGAGAAATCCACTTTTTTGCCTTTATGTGTAGACCCATGAAAACAACTTTCAGGCATGAAAGAATCATGTGGGAAGTGAACCAAAGGTGTTTTCATTAGGTTTGCAGTCAGGACTTTTGAGTACAATTGAAATGTATACTACTTTTATGTGAAAGCATTGTAAGCACTGAGATATCAAGTTTTTTGTCTTTATGCGTAGAGGCACGAAACAACTATGAAGCTACTCATAATCATGTGGGAAGTTAACCTAAGGTGTTTCCATTAGGTTTGCAGTAAGTGGTTTGGGTGTAAAATTGAAATGTATACTATTAGTATTGTCAAAGCATTGTATGCAATGTGATAACAACATTTTTGTCTTGATGTGTAAAGGCAGGAAACAACTTTCAAACCACACAGAATCATGTGGGAAGTTAACTTAAAATGTTTTCCATCAGGTTTGCACTCTGCACTTTGGTTGAAAATTGACATGTATAGCTCTTAATGTCAGAACATTGTATGCCCTAAGATAACAACTTTTTTGTCTTGATGTGTAGAGGCATGAGGCAACTTTCAAGCTACTCATAATCATGTGGGAAGTTAACCTAAGGTGTTTCCATTAGGTTTGCAGTAAGTACTTTCGTGTTAAAATTGAAATGTATACTATTAGCATTGTCAAAGCATTGTATGCACTGTGATAACAACTTTTTTGTCTTGATGTGTAAAGGCAGGAAACAACTTTCAAATCACACAGAATCATGTGGGAAGTTAACTTAAAATGTTTCCATCAGGTTTGCACTCTGCACTTTACTGGAATATTGAAATGCATACTACTATAATGTCAGTACATTGTATGCACTGAGAAATCCACTTTTTTGCCTTTATGTGTAGACCCATGAAACAACTTTCAGGCATGAAAGAATCATGTGGGAAGTTAACCAAAGGTGTTTTCATTCGTGTTTGCAGTCAGGACTTTTGAGTACAATTGAAATGTAGACTACTTTTATGTGAAAGCATTGTAAGCACTGAGATATCAAGTTTTTTTGTCTTTATGCGTAGAGGCACGAAACAACTATGAAGCTACTCATAATCATGTGGGGAAGTTAACCTAAGGTGTTTCCATTAGGTTTGCAGTAAGTGGGTTTGGTTGTAAAATTGAAATGTATACTATTAGTATTGTCAAAGCATTGTATGCAATGTGATAACAACTTTTTTGTCTTGATGTGTAAAGGCAGGAAACAACTTTCAAATCACACAGAATCATGTGGGAAGTTAACTTAAAATGTTTCCATCAGGTTTGCACTCTGCACTATTCTGGAATATTGAAATGTATACTACTTTAATGTCAGTACCTTGTATGCACTGAGAAATCCACTTTTTTGTCTTTATGAGCAGACCCCATGAAACAACTTTCAGGCATCGAAGAATCATGTGGGAAGTTAACCTGAGGTGTTTCCATTAGGATTGCAGTAAGAGGTTTGGTGTAAAATTGAAATGTATGCTATCAGTATTGTCCAAAGCATTGTATGCACTCTGATAATAACTTGTTTGTCTTGATGCGTAGAGGCATGAAACAACTTTCAAGCTACTCTTAATCATGTGGGAAGTTAACCAAAGGTGTTTTTCATTAGGTTTTGCAGTCAAGACTTTTGAGTAGAATTGAATTGTATACTACTTTTATGTGAAAGCATTGTAAGCACTGAGATAACAACTTTTTTGTCTTTATGTGTAGAGGCACGAAACAACTTTGAAAATACTCATAATTATGTGGGAAGTTAACCTAAGGTGTTTCCATTAGGTTTGCAGTAAGTGCTTTGGTGTAAAATTGAAACGTATGCTATCAGTATTGTCAAAGCATTGTATGCACTGTGTGGTAACAACTATTTTGACTTGATGTGTAAAGGCAGGAAACAACTTACATACCACACAGAATCATGTGGGAAGTTAACTTAAAATGTTTCCATCAGGTTTACACTCTGCACTTTACTGGAATATTGAAATGCATACTACTATAATCTCAGTACATTGTATGCACTGAGAAATCCACTTTTTTGCCTTTATGTGTAGACCCATGAAACAACTTTCAGGCATGAAAGAATCATGTGGGAAGTTAACCAAAGGTGTTTTTCATTCGGTTTGCAGTCAGGACTTTTGAGTACAATTGAAATGTATACTACTTTTATGTGAAAGCATTGTAAGCACTGAGATATCAAGTTTTTTCTCTTTATGCGTAGAGGCACGAAACAACTATGAAGCTACTCATAATCATGTGGGAAGTTAACCTAAGGTGTTTCCATTAGGTTTGGCAGTAAGTGGTTTGGTGTAAAATTGAAATGTATACTATTAGTATTGTCAAAGCATTGTATGCAATGTGATAACAACTTTTTTGTCTTGATGTGTAAAGGCAGGAAACAACTTCAAACCACACAGAATCATGTGGGAAGTTAACTTAAAATGTTTCCATCAGGTTTGCACTCTGCACTTTACTGGAATATTGAAATGTATACTACTTTAATGTCAGTACCTTGTATGCACTGAGAAATCCACTTTTTTGTCTTTATGAGCAGACCCATGAAACAACTTTCAGGCATCGAAGAATCATGTGGGAAGTTAACCTGAGGTGTTTCCATTAGGTTTGCAGTAAGTGCTTTGGTGCAAAATTGAAATGTATGCTATCAGTATTGTCAAAGCATTGTATGCACTTTGATAACAACTTTTTTGTCTTGATGTGTAAAGGCAGGAAACAACTTACAAACCACACAGAATCATGTGGGAAGTTAAGCAAAGGTGTTTTCATTAGGTTTGCAGTCAGGACTTATGAGTACAATTGAAATGTATAATACTTTTTTGTGAAAGCATTGTAAGCACTGAGATAACAACTTTTTTGTCTTTATGTGTAGAGGTACGAATCAACTTTGAAACTACTCATAATCATCTGGGGACAGTTAACCTAAGGTGTTTCCATTAGGTTTGCAGTAGGTGTTTTGGTGTAAAATTGAAATGTATACTATTAGTATTGTCAAAGCATTGTATGCACTGTGATAACAACTTTTTTGTCTTGATGTGTAAAGGCAGGAAACAACTTACAAACCACACAGAATCATGTGAGGAAGTTAACCAAAGGTGTTTTCATTAGGTTTGCAGTCAGGACTTTTGAGTACAATTGAAAGTTATACTACTTTTATATGAAATCATTGTAAGCACTGAGATAACAACTTTTTTGTCTTGATGTGTAAAAGCAGGAAACAACTTACAAACCACAGAGAATCATGTGGGAAGTTAACTTAAAATGTTTCCATCAGGTTTGCACTCTGCACTTTGGTTGAAAATTGACATGTATAGCTCTTAATGTCAGAACATTGTATGCCCTAAGATAACAACTTTTTTGTCTTGATGTGTAGAGGCATGAGGCAACTTTCAAGCTACTCATAATCATGTGGGAAGTTAACCTAAGGTGTTTCCATTAGGTTTGCAGTAAGTACTTTCGTGTAAAATTGAAATGTATACTATTAGCATTGTCAAAGCATTGTATGCACTGTGATAACAACTTTTTTGTCTTGATGTGTAAAGGCAGGAAACAACTTTCCAAATCACACAGAATCATGTGGGAAGTTAACTTAAAATGTTTCCATCAGGTTTGCACTCTGCACTTTACTGGAATATTGAAATGCATACTACTATAATATCAGTACATTGTATGCACTGAGAAATCCACTTTTTTGCCTTTATGTGTAGACCCATGAAACAACTTTCAGGCATGAAAGAATCATGTGGAAGTTAACCAAAGGTGTTTTCATTCGGTTTGCAGTCAGGACTTTTGAGTACAATTGAAATGTATACTACTTTTATGTGAAAGCATTGTAAGCACTGAGATATCAAGTTTTTTGTCTTTATGCGTAGAGGCACGAAACAACTATGAAGCTACTCATAATCATGTGGTGAAGTTAACCTAAAGGTGTTTCCATTAGGTTTGCAGTAAGTGCTTTGGTGTAAAATTGAAACGTATGCTATCAGTATTGTCAAAGCATTGTATGCACTGTGGGTAACAACTATTTTGACTTGATGTGTAAAGGCAGGAAACAACTTACATACCACACAGAATCATGTGGGAAGTTAACTTAAAATGTTTTCCATCAGGTTTACACTCTGCACTTTACTGGAATATTGAAATGCATACTTCTATAATATCAGTACATTGTATGCACTGAGAAATCACACTTTTTTGTCTTTATGAGCAGACCCATGAAACAACTTTCAGGCATCGAAGAATCATGTGGGAAGTTAACCTGAGGTGTTTCCATTAGGTTTGCAGTAAGTGCTTTGGTGCAAAAATTGAAATGTATGCTATCAGTATTGTCCAAAGCATTGTATGCACTTTGATAACAACCATTTTTTTTGTCTTGATGTGTAAAGGCAGGAAACAACTTACAAACCACACAGAATCATGTGGGAAGTTAAGCAAAAGGTGTTTTCATTAGGTTTGCAGTCAGGACTTATGAGTTACAATTGAAATGTATAATACTTTTTTGTGAAAGCATTGTAAGCACTGAGATAACAACTTTTTTGTCTTTATGTGTAGAGGTACGAATCAACTTTGAAACTACTCATAATCATCTGGGAAGTTAACCTAAGGTGTTTCCATTAGGTTTGCAGTAGGTGTTTTGGTGTAAAATTGAAATGTATACTATTAGTATTGTCAAAGCATTGTATGCACTGTGATAACAACTTTTTTGTCTTGATGTGTAAAGGCAGGAAACAACTTACAAACCACACAGAATCATGTGGGAAGTTAACCAAAGGTGTTTTCATTAGGTTTGCAGTCAGGACTTTTGAGTACAATTGAAATGTATACTACTTTTATATGAAATCATTGTAAGCACTGAGATAACAACTTTTTTGTCTTGATGTGTAAAAGCAGGAAACAACTTACAAACCACAGAGAATCATGTGGGAAGTTAACTTAAAATGTTTCCATCAGGTTTGCACTCTGCACTTTGGTTGAAAATTGACATGTATAGCTCTTAATGTCAGAACATTGCATGCCCTAAGATAACAACTTTTTTGTCTTGATGTGTAGAGGCATGAGGCAACTTTCAAGCTACTCATAATCATGTGGGAAGTTAACCTAAGGTGTTTCCATTAGGTTTGCAGTAAGTACTTTGGTGTAAAATTGAATTGTATACTATAAGTATTGTCAAAGCATTGTATGCACTGTGATAACAACTTTTTTGTCTTGATGTGTAAAGGCAGGAAACAACTTTCAAACCACACAGAATCATGTGGGAAGTTAACCAAAGGTGTTTTCATTAGGTTTGCAGTCAGGACTTTTGAGTACAATTGAAATGCATACTACTTTTATGTGAAAGCTTTGTAAGCACTGAGATATCAACTTTTTTGTCTTTATGCGTAGAGGCACGAAACAACTATGAAGCTACTCATAATCATGTGGGAAGTTAACCTAAGGTGTTTCCATTAGGTTTGCAGTAAGTACTTTGGTGTAAAATTGAAATCTATACTATTAGTATTGTCAAAGCATTGTATGCACTGTGATAACAACTTTTTTGTCTTGATGTGTAAAGGCAGGGAACAACTTTCAAACCACACAGAATCATGTGGGAAGTTAACTTAAAATGTTTCCATCAGGTTTGCACTCTGCACTATTCTGGAATATTGAAATGTATACTACTTTAATGTCAGTACCTTGTATGCACTGAGAAATCCACTTTTTTGTCTTTATGTGCAGACCCATGAAACAACTTTCAGGCATCTAAGAATCATGTGGGAAGTTAACCTGAGGTGTTTCCATTAGGATTGCAGTAAGAGGGTTGGTGTAAAATTGAAATGTATGCTATCAGTATTGTCAAAGCATTGTATGCACTCTGATAATAACTTGTTTGTCTTGATGCGTAGAGGCATGAAACAACTTTCAAGCTACTCTTAATCATGTGGGAAGTTAAACAAAGGTGTTTTCATTAGGTTTGCAGTCAAGACTTTTGAGTAGAATTGAATTGTATACTACTTTTATGTGAAAGCATTGTAAGCACTGAGATAACAACTTTTTTGTCTTTATGTGTAGAGGCACGAAACAACATTGAAAATACTCATAATTATGTGGGAAGTTAACCTAAGGTGTTTCCATTAGGTTTGCAGTAAGTGCTTTGGTGTAAAATTGAAACGTATGCTATCAGTATTGTCAAAGCATTGTATGCACTGTGGTAACAACTATTTTGTCTTGATGTGTAAAGGCAGGAAACAACTTACAAACCACACAGAATCATGTGGGAAGTTAACTTAAAATGTTTCCATCAGGTTTGCACTCTGCACTTTACTGGAATATTGAAATGCATACTACTATAATGTCAGTACATTGTATGCACTGAGAAATCCACTTTTTTGCCTTTATGTGTAGACCCATGAAACAACTTTCAGGCATGAAAGAATCATGTGGGAAGTTAACCAAAGGTGTTTTCATTCGGTTTGCAGTCAGGACTTTTGAGTACAATTGAAATGTAGACTACTTTTATGTGAAAGCATTGTAAGCACTGAGATATCAAGTTTTTTGTCTTTATGCGTAGAGGCACGAAACAACTATGAAGCTACTCATAATCATGTGGGAAGTTAACCTAAGGTGTTTCCATTAGGTTTGCAGTAAGTGGTTTGGTGTAAAATTGAAATGTATACTATTAGTATTGTCAAAGCATTGTATGCAATGTGATAACAACTTTTTTGTCTTGATGTGTAAAGGCAGGAAACAACTTTCAAATCACACAGAATCATGTGGGAAGTTAACTTAAAATGTTTCCATCAGGTTTGCACTCTGCACTATTCTGGAATATTGAAATGTATACTACTTTAATGTCAGTACCTTGTATGCACTGAGAAATCCACTTTTTTGTCTTTATGAGCAGACCCATGAAACAACTTTCAGGCATCGAAGAATCATGTGGGAAGTTAACCTGAGGTGTTTCCATTAGGATTGCAGTAAGAGGTTTGGTGTAAAATTGAAATGTATGCTATCAGTATTGTCAAAGCATTGTATGCACTCTGATAATAACTTGTTTGTCTTGATGCGTAGAGGCATGAAACAACTTTCAAGCTACTCTTAATCATGTGGGAAGTTAACCAAAGGTGTTTTCATTAGGTTTGCAGTCAAGACTTTTGAGTAGAATTGAATTGTATACTACTTTTATGTGAAAGCATTGTAAGCACTGAGATAACAACTTTTTTGTCTTTATGTGTAGAGGCACGAAACAACTTTGAAAATACTCATAATTATGTGGGAAGTTAACCTAAGGTGTTTCCATTAGGTTTGCAGTAAGTGCTTTGGTGTCAAATTGAAACGTATGCTATCAGTATTGTCAAAGCATTGTATGCACTGTGGTAACAACTATTTTGACTTGATGTGTAAAGGCAGGAAACAACTTACATACCACACAGAATCATGTGGGAAGTTAACTTAAAATGTTTCCATCAGGTTTACACTCTGCACTTTACTGGAATATTGAAATGCATACTACTATAATCTCAGTACATTGTATGCACTGAGAAATCCACTTTTTTGCCTTTATGTGTAGACCCATGAAACAACTTTCAGGCATGAAAGAATCATGTGGGAAGTTAACCAAAGGTGTTTTCATTCGGTTTGCAGTCAGGACTTTTGAGTACAATTGAAATGTATACTACTTTTATGTGAAAGCATTGTAAGCACTGAGATATCAAGTTTTTTGTCTTTATGCGTAGAGGCACGAAACAACTATGAAGCTACTCATAATCATGTGGGAAGTTAACCTAAGGTGTTTCCATTAGGTTTGCAGTAAGTGGTTTGGTGTAAAATTGAAATGTATACTATTAGTATTGTCAAAGCATTGTATGCAATGTGATAACAACTTTTTTGTCTTGATGTGTAAAGGCAGGAAACAACTTTCAAACCACACAGAATCATGTGGGAAGTTAACTTAAAATGTTTCCATCAGGTTTGCACTCTGCACTTTACTGGAATATTGAAATGTATACTACTTTAATGTCAGTACCTTGTATGCACTGAGAAATCCACTTTTTTGTCTTTATGAGCAGACCCATGAAACAACTTTCAGGCATCGAAGAATCATGTGGGAAGTTAACCTGAGGTGTTTCCATTAGGTTTGCAGTAAGTGCTTTGGTGCAAAATTGAAATGTATGCTATCAGTATTGTCAAAGCATTGTATGCACTTTGATAACAACTTTTTTGTCTTGATGTGTAAAGGCAGGAAACAACTTACAAACCAC
This sequence comes from Mobula birostris, assembly GCF_030028105.1. Taxonomy (NCBI): domain Eukaryota; kingdom Metazoa; phylum Chordata; class Chondrichthyes; order Myliobatiformes; family Myliobatidae; genus Mobula; species Mobula birostris. The sequence goes on along the minus strand of NW_027276680.1, from coordinate 21,040 downwards.
ACAGAATAATGTGGGAAGTTAAGCAAAGGTGTTTTCATTAGGTTTGCAGTCAGGACTTATGAGTACAATTGAAATGTATAATACTTTTTTGTGAAAGCATTGTAAGCACTGAGATAACAACTTTTTTGTCTTGATGTGTAAAAGCAGGAAACAACTTACAAACCACAGAGAATCATGTGGGAAGTTAACTTAAAATGTTTCCATCAGGTTTGCACTCTGCACTTTGGTTGAAAATTGACATGTATAGCTCTTAATGTCAGAACATTGTATGCCCTAAGATAACAACTTTTTTGTCTTGATGTGTAGAGGCATGAGGCAACTTTCAAGCTACTCATAATCATGTGGGAAGTTAACCTAAGGTGTTTCCATTAGGTTTGCAGTAAGTACTTTCGTGTAAAATTGAAATGTATACTATTAGCATTGTCAAAGCATTGTATGCACTGTGATAACAACTTTTTTGTCTTGATGTGTAAAGGCAGGAAACAACTTTCAAATCACACAGAATCATGTGGGAAGTTAACTTAAAATGTTTCCATCAGGTTTGCACTCTGCACTTTACTGGAATATTGAAATGCATACTACTATAATATCAGTACATTGTATGCACTGAGAAATCCACTTTTTTGCCTTTATGTGTAGACCCATGAAACAACTTTCAGGCATGAAAGAATCATGTGGGAAGTTAACCAAAGGTGTTTTCATTCGGTTTGCAGTCAGGACTTTTGAGTACAATTGAAATGTATACTACTTTTATGTGAAAGCATTGTAAGCACTGAGATATCAAGTTTTTTGTCTTTATGCGTAGAGGCACGAAACAACTATGAAGCTACTCATAATCATGTGGGAAGTTAACCTAAGGTGTTTCCATTAGGTTTGCAGTAAGTGCTTTGGTGTAAAATTGAAACGTATGCTATCAGTATTGTCAAAGCATTGTATGCACTGTGATAACAACTTTTTTGTCTTGATGTGTAAAGGCAGGGAACAACTTTCAAACCACACAGAATCATGTGGGAAGTTAACTTAAAATGTTTCCATCAGGTTTGCACTCTGCACTATTCTGGAATATTGAAATGTATACTACTTTAATGTCAGTACCTTGTATGCACTGAGAAATCCACTTTTTTGTCTTTATGTGCAGACCCATGAAACAACTTTCAGGCATCTAAGAATCATGTGGGAAGTTAACCTGAGGTGTTTCCATTAGGATTGCAGTAAGAGGGTTGGTGTAAAATTGAAATGTATGCTATCAGTATTGTCAAAGCATTGTATGTACTCTGATAATAACTTGTTTGTCTTGATGCGTAGAGGCATGAAACAACTTTCAAGCTACTCTTAATCATGTGGGAAGTTAAACAAAGGTGTTTTCATTAGGTTTGCAGTCAAGACTTTTGAGTAGAATTGAATTGTATACTACTTTTATGTGAAAGCATTGTAAGCACTGAGATAACAACTTTTTTGTCTTTATGTGTAGAGGCACGAAACAACATTGAAAATACTCATAATTATGTGGGAAGTTAACCTAAGGTGTTTCCATTAGGTTTGCAGTAAGTGCTTTGGTGTAAAATTGAAACGTATGCTATCAGTATTGTCAAAGCATTGTATGCACTGTGGTAACAACTATTTTGTCTTGATGTGTAAAGGCAGGAAACAACTTACAAACCACACAGAATCATGTGGGAAGTTAACTTAAAATGTTTCCATCAGGTTTGCACTCTGCACTTTACTGGAATATTGAAATGCATACTACTATAATGTCAGTACATTGTATGCACTGAGAAATCCACTTTTTTGCCTTTATGTGTAGACCCATGAAACAACTTTCAGGCATGAAAGAATCATGTGGGAAGTTAACCAAAGGTGTTTTCATTCGGTTTGCAGTCAGGACTTTTGAGTACAATTGAAATGTAGACTACTTTTATGTGAAAGCATTGTAAGCACTGAGATATCAAGTTTTTTGTCTTTATGCGTAGAGGCACGAAACAACTATGAAGCTACTCATAATCATGTGGGAAGTTAACCTAAGGTGTTTCCATTAGGTTTGCAGTAAGTGGTTTGGTGTAAAATTGAAATGTATACTATTAGTATTGTCAAAGCATTGTATGCAATGTGATAACAACTTTTTTGTCTTGATGTGTAAAGGCAGGAAACAACTTTCAAATCACACAGAATCATGTGGGAAGTTAACTTAAAATGTTTCCATCAGGTTTGCACTCTGCACTATTCTGGAATATTGAAATGTATACTACTTTAATGTCAGTACCTTGTATGCACTGAGAAATCCACTTTTTTGTCTTTATGAGCAGACCCATGAAACAACTTTCAGGCATCGAAGAATCATGTGGGAAGTTAACCTGAGGTGTTTCCATTAGGATTGCAGTAAGAGGTTTGGTGTAAAATTGAAATGTATGCTATCAGTATTGTCAAAGCATTGTATGCACTCTGATAATAACTTGTTTGTCTTGATGCGTAGAGGCATGAAACAACTTTCAAGCTACTCTTAATCATGTGGGAAGTTAACCAAAGGTGTTTTCATTAGGTTTGCAGTCAAGACTTTTGAGTAGAATTGAATTGTATACTACTTTTATGTGAAAGCATTGTAAGCACTGAGATAACAACTTTTTTGTCTTTATGTGTAGAGGCACGAAACAACTTTGAAAATACTCATAATTATGTGGAAGTTAACCTAAGGTGTTTCCATTAGGTTTGCAGTAAGTGCTTTGGTGTAAAATTGAAACGTATGCTATCAGTATTGTCAAAGCATTGTATGGCACTGTGGTAACAACTATTTTGACTTGATGTGTAAAGGCAGGAAACAACTTACATACCACACAGAATCATGTGGGAAGTTAACTTAAAATGTTTCCATCAGGTTTACACTCTGCACTTTACTGGAATATTGAAATGCATACTACTATAATATCAGTACATTGTATGCACTGAGAAATCCACTTTTTTACCTTTATGTGTAGACCCATGAAACAACTTTCAGGCATGAAAGAATCATGTGGGAAATTAACCAAAGGTGTTTTCATTCGGTTTGCAGTCAGGACTTTTGAGTACAATTGAAATGTATACTACTTTTATGTGAAAGCATTGTAAGCACTGAGATATCAAGTTTTTTGTCTTTATGCGTAGAGGCACGAAACAACTATGAAGCTACTCATAATCATGTGGGAAGTTAACCTAAGGTGTTTCCATTAGGTTTGCAGTAAGTGGTTTGGTGTAAAATTGAAATGTATACTATTAGTATTGTCAAAGCATTGTATGCAATGTGATAACAACTTTTTTGTCTTGATGTGTAAAGGCAGGAAACAACTTTCAAACCACACAGAATCATGTGGGAAGTTAACTTAAAATGTTTCCATCAGGTTTGCACTCTGCACTTTACTGGAATATTGAAATGTATACTACTTTAATGTCAGTACCTTGTATGCACTGAGAAATCCACTTTTTTGTCTTTATGAGCAGACCCATGAAACAACTTTCAGGCATCGAAGAATCATGTGGGAAGTTAACCTGAGGTGTTTCCATTAGGTTTGCAGTAAGTGCTTTGGTGCAAAATTGAAATGTATGCTATCAGTATTGTCAAAGCATTGTATGCACTTTGATAACAACTTTTTTGTCTTGATGTGTAAAGGCAGGAAACAACTTACAAACCACACAGAATAATGTGGGAAGTTAAGCAAAGGTGTTTTCATTAGGTTTGCAGTCAGGACTTATGAGTACAATTGAAATGTATAATACTTTTTTGTGAAAGCATTGTAAGCACTGAGATAACAACTTTTTTGTCTTTATGTGTAGAGGTACGAATCAACTTTGAAACTACTCATAATCATCTGGGAAGTTAACCTAAGGTGTTTCCATTAGGTTTGCAGTAGGTGTTTTGGTGTAAAATTGAAATGTATACTATTAGTATTGTCAAAGCATTGTATGCACTGTGATAACAACTTTTTTGTCTTGATGTGTAAAGGCAGGAAACAACTTACAAACCACACAGAATCATGTGGGAAGTTAACCAAAGGTGTTTTCATTAGGTTTGCAGTCAGGACTTTTGAGTACAATTGAAATGTATACTACTTTTATATGAAATCATTGTAAGCACTGAGATAACAACTTTTTTGTCTTGATGTGTAAAAGCAGGAAACAACTTACAAACCACAGAGAATCATGTGGGAAGTTAACTTAAAATGTTTCCATCAGGTTTGCACTCTGCACTTTGGTTGAAAATTGACATGTATAGCTCTTAATGTCAGAACATTGTATGCCCTAAGATAACAACTTTTTTGTCTTGATGTGTAGAGGCATGAGGCAACTTTCAAGCTACTCATAATCATGTGGGAAGTTAACCTAAGGTGTTTCCATTAGGTTTGCAGTAAGTACTTTCGTGTAAAATTGAAATGTATACTATTAGCATTGTCAAAGCATTGTATGCACTGTGATAACAACTTTTTTGTCTTGATGTGTAAAGGCAGGAAACAACTTTCAAATCACACAGAATCATGTGGGAAGTTAACTTAAAATGTTTCCATCAGGTTTGCACTCTGCACTTTACTGGAATATTGAAATGCATACTACTATAATATCAGTACATTGTATGCACTGAGAAATCCACTTTTTTGCCTTTATGTGTAGACCCATGAAACAACTTTCAGGCATGAAAGAATCATGTGGGAAGTTAACCAAAGGTGTTTTCATTCGGTTTGCAGTCAGGACTTTTGAGTACAATTGAAATGTATACTACTTTTATGTGAAAGCATTGTAAGCACTGAGATATCAAGTTTTTTGTCTTTATGCGTAGAGGCACGAAACAACTATGAAGCTACTCATAATCATGTGGGAAGTTAACCTAAGGTGTTTCCATTAGGTTTGCAGTAAGTGCTTTGGTGTAAAATTGAAACGTATGCTATCAGTATTGTCAAAGCATTGTATGCACTGTGGTAACAACTATTTTGACTTGATGTGTAAAGGCAGGAAACAACTTACATACCACACAGAATCATGTGGGAAGTTAACTTAAAATGTTTCCATCAGGTTTACACTCTGCACTTTACTGGAATATTGAAATGCATACTACTATAATATCAGTACATTGTATGCACTGAGAAATCCACTTTTTTGCCTTTATGTGTAGACCCATGAAACAACTTTCAGGCATGAAAGAATCATGTGGGAAGTTAACCAAAGGTGTTTTCATTCGGTTTGCAGTCAGGACTTTTGAGTACAATTGAAATGTATACTACTTTTATGTGAAAGCATTGTAAGCACTGAGATATCAAGTTTTTTGTCTTTATGCGTAGAGGCACGAAACAACTATGAAGCTACTCATAATCATGTGGGAAGTTAACCTAAGGTGTTTCCATTAGGTTTGCAGTAAGTGGTTTGGTGTAAAATTGAAATGTATACTATTAGTATTGTCAAAGCATTGTATGCAATGTGATAACAACTTTTTTGTCTTGATGTGTAAAGGCAGGAAACAACTTTCAAACCACACAGAATCATGTGGGAAGTTAACTTAAAATGTTTCCATCAGGTTTGCACTCTGCACTTTACTGGAATATTGAAATGTATACTACTTTAATGTCAGTACCTTGTATGCACTGAGAAATCCACTTTTTTGTCTTTATGAGCAGACCCATGAAACAACTTTCAGGCATCGAAGAATCATGTGGGAAGTTAACCTGAGGTGTTTCCATTAGGTTTGCAGTAAGTGCTTTGGTGCAAAATTGAAATGTATGCTATCAGTATTGTCAAAGCATTGTATGCACTTTGATAACAACTTTTTTGTCTTGATGTGTAAAGGCAGGAAACAACTTACAAACCACACAGAATAATGTGGGAAGTTAAGCAAAGGTGTTTTCATTAGGTTTGCAGTCAGGACTTATGAGTACAATTGAAATGTATAATACTTTTTTGTGAAAGCATTGTAAGCACTGAGATAACAACTTTTTTGTCTTTATGTGTAGAGGTACGAATCAACTTTGAAACTACTCATAATCATCTGGGAAGTTAACCTAAGGTGTTTCCATTAGGTTTGCAGTAGGTGTTTTGGTGTAAAATTGAAATGTATACTATTAGTATTGTCAAAGCATTGTATGCACTGTGATAACAACTTTTTTGTCTTGATGTGTAAAGGCAGGAAACAACTTACAAACCACACAGAATCATGTGGGAAGTTAACCAAAGGTGTTTTCATTAGGTTTGCAGTCAGGACTTTTGAGTACAATTGAAATGTATACTACTTTTATATGAAATCATTGTAAGCACTGAGATAACAACTTTTTTGTCTTGATGTGTAAAAGCAGGAAACAACTTACAAACCACAGAGAATCATGTGGGAAGTTAACTTAAAATGTTTCCATCAGGTTTGCACTCTGCACTTTGGTTGAAAATTGACATGTATAGCTCTTAATGTCAGAACATTGTATGCCCTAAGATAACAACTTTTTTGTCTTGATGTGTAGAGGCATGAGGCAACTTTCAAGCTACTCATAATCATGTGGGAAGTTAACCTAAGGTGTTTCCATTAGGTTTGCAGTAAGTACTTTCGTGTAAAATTGAAATGTATACTATTAGCATTGTCAAAGCATTGTATGCACTGTGATAACAACTTTTTTGTCTTGATGTGTAAAGGCAGGAAACAACTTTCAAATCACACAGAATCATGTGGGAAGTTAACTTAAAATGTTTCCATCAGGTTTGCACTCTGCACTTTACTGGAATATTGAAATGCATACTACTATAATGTCAGTACATTGTATGCACTGAGAAATCCACTTTTTTGCCTTTATGTGTAGACCCATGAAACAACTTTCAGGCATGAAAGAATCATGTGGGAAGTTAACCAAAGGTGTTTTCATTCGGTTTGCTGTCAGGACTTTTGAGTACAATTGAAATGTATACTACTTTTATGTGAAAGCATTGTAAGCACTGAGATATCAAGTTTTTTGTCTTTATGCGTAGAGGCACGAAACAACTATGAAGCTACTCATAATCATGTGGGAAGTTAACCTAAGGTGTTTCCATTAGGTTTGCAGTAAGTGGTTTGGTGTAAAATTGAAATGTATACTATTAGTATTGTCAAAGCATTGTATGCAATGTGATAACAACTTTTTTGTCTTGATGTGTAAAGGCAGGAAACAACTTTCAAACCACACAGAATCATGAGGGAAGTTAACTTAAAATGTTTCCATCAGGTTTGCACTCTGCACTTTACTGGAATATTGAAATGTATACTACTTTAATGTCAGTACCTTGTATGCACTGAGAAATCCACTTTTTTGTCTTTATGAGCAGACCCATGAAACAACTTTCAGGCATCGAAGAATCATGTGGGAAGTTAACCTGAGGTGTTTCCATTAGGTTTGCAGTAAGTGCTTTGGTGCAAAATTGAAATGTATGCTATCAGTATTGTCAAAGCATTGTATGCACTTTGATAACAACTTTTTTGTCTTGATGTGTAAAGGCAGGAAACAACTTACAAACCACACAGAATAATGTGGGAAGTTAAGCAAAGGTGTTTTCATTAGGTTTGCAGTCAGGACTTATGAGTACAATTGAAATGTATAATACTTTTTTGTGAAAGCATTGTAAGCACTGAGATAACAACTTTTTTGTCTTTATGTGTAGAGGTACGAATCAACTTTGAAACTACTCATAATCATCTGGGAAGTTAACCTAAGGTGTTTCCATTAGGTTTGCAGTAGGTGTTTTGGTGTAAAATTGAAATGTATACTATTAGTATTGTCAAAGCATTGTATGCACTGTGATAACAACTTTTTTGTCTTGATGTGTAAAGGCAGGAAACAACTTACAAACCACACAGAATCATGTGGGAAGTTAACCAAAGGTGTTTTCATTAGGTTTGCAGTCAGGACTTTTGAGTACAATTGAAATGTATACTACTTTTATATGAAATCATTGTAAGCACTGAGATAACAACTTTTTTGTCTTGATGTGTAAAAGCAGGAAACAACTTACAAACCACAGAGAATCATGTGGGAAGTTAACTTAAAATGTTTCCATCAGGTTTGCACTCTGCACTTTGGTTGAAAATTGACATGTATAGCTCTTAATGTCAGAACATTGTATGCCCTAAGATAACAACTTTTTTGTCTTGATGTGTAGAGGCATGAGGCAACTTTCAAGCTACTCATAATCATGTGGGAAGTTAACCTAAGGTGTTTCCATTAGGTTTGCAGTAAGTACTTTCGTGTAAAATTGAAATGTATACTATTAGCATTGTCAAAGCATTGTATGCACTGTGATAACAACTTTTTTGTCTTGATGTGTAAAGGCAGGAAACAACTTTCAAATCACACAGAATCATGTGGGAAGTTAACTTAAAATGTTTCCATCAGGTTTGCACTCTGCACTTTACTGGAATATTGAAATGCATACTACTATAATGTCAGTACATTGTATGCACTGAGAAATCCACTTTTTTGCCTTTATGTGTAGACCCATGAAACAACTTTCAGGCATGAAAGAATCATGTGGGAAGTGAACCAAAGGTGTTTTCATTCGGTTTGCAGTCAGGACTTTTGAGTACAATTGAAATGTATACTACTTTTATGTGAAAGCATTGTAAGCACTGAGATATCAAGTTTTTTGTCTTTATGCGTAGAGGCACGAAACAACTATGAAGCTACTCATAATCATGTGGGAAGTTAACCTAAGGTGTTTCCATTAGGTTTGCAGTAAGTGGTTTGGTGTAAAATTGAAATGTATACTATTAGTATTGTCAAAGCATTGTATGCAATGTGATAACAACTTTTTTGTCTTGATGTGTAAAGGCAGGAAACAACTTTCAAACCACACAGAATCATGTGGGAAGTTAACTTAAAATGTTTCCATCAGGTTTGCACTCTGCACTATTCTGGAATATTGAAATGTATACTACTTTAATGTCAGTACCTTGTATGCACTGAGAAATCCACTTTTTTGTCTTTATGAGCAGACCCATGAAACAACTTTCAGGCATCGAAGAATCATGTGGGAAGTTAACCTGAGGTGTTTCCATTAGGTTTGCAGTAGGTGCTTTGGTGCAAAATTGAAATGTATGCTATCAGTATTGTCAAAGCATTGTATGCACTTTGATAACAACTTTTTTGTCTTGATGTGTAAAGGCAGGAAACAACTTACAAACCACACAGAATCATGTGGGAAGTTAACCAAAGGTGTTTTCATTAGGTTTGCAGTCAGGACTTTTGAGTACAATTGAAATGTATACTACTTTTATATGAAATCATTGTAAGCACTGAGATAACAACTTTTTTGTCTTGATGTGTAAAAGCAGGAAACAACTTACAAACCACAGAGAATCATGTGGGAAGTTAACTTAAAATGTTTCCATCAGGTTTGCACTCTGCACTTTGGTTGAAAATTGACATGTATAGCTCTTAATGTCAGAACATTGTATGCCCTAAGATAACGACTTTTTTGTCTTGATGTGTAGAGGCATGAGGCAACTTTCAAGCTACTCATAATCATGTGGGAAGTTAACCTAAGGTGTTTCCATTAGGTTTGCAGTAAGTACTTTCGTGTAAAATTGAAATGTATACTATTAGCATTGTCAAAGCATTGTATGCACTGTGATAACAACTTTTTTGTCTTGATGTGTAAAGGCAGGAAACAACTTTCAAATCACACAGAATCATGTGGGAAGTTAACTTAAAATGTTTCCATCAGGTTTGCACTCTGCACTTTACTGGAATATTGAAATGCATACTACTATAATGTCAGTACATTGTATGCACTGAGAAATCCACTTTTTTGCCTTTATGTGTAGACCCATGAAACAACTTTCAGGCATGAAAGAATCATGTGGGAAGTGAACCAAAGGTGTTTTCATTAGGTTTGCAGTCAGGACTTTTGAGTACAATTGAAATGTATACTACTTTTATGTGAAAGCATTGTAAGCACTGAGATATCAAGTTTTTTGTCTTTATGCATAGAGGCACGAAACAACTATGAAGCTACTCATAATCATGTGGGAAGTTAACCTAAGGTGTTTCCATTAGGTTTGCAGTAAGTGGTTTGGTGTAAAATTGAAATGTATACTATTAGTATTGTCAAAGCATTGTATGCAATGTGATAACAACTTTTTTGTCTTGATGTGTAAAGGCAGGAAACAACTTTCAAACCACACAGAATCATGTGGGAAGTTAACTTAAAATGTTTCCATCAGGTTTGCTCTCTGCACTATTCTGGAATATTGAAATGTATACTACTTTAATGTCAGTACCTTGTATGCACTGAGAAATCCACTTTTTTGTCTTTATGAGCAGACCCATGAAACAACTTTCAGGCATCGAAGAATCATGTGGGAAGTTAACCTGAGGTGTTTCCATTAGGTTTGCAGTAAGTGCTTTGGTGCAAAATTGAAATGTATGCTATCAGTATTGTCAAAGCATTGTATGCACTTTGATAACAACCATTTTTTTGTCTTGATGTGTAAAGGCAGGAAACAACTTACAAACCACACAGAATCATGTGGGAAGTTAAGCAAAGGTGTTTTCATTAGGTTTGCAGTCAGGACTTATGAGTACAATTGAAATGTATAATACTTTTTTGTGAAAGCATTGTAAGCACTGAGATAACAACTTTTTTGTCTTTATGTGTAGAGGTACGAATCAACTTTGAAACTACTCATAATCATCTGGGAAGTTAACCTAAGGTGTTTCCATTAGGTTTGCAGTAGGTGTTTTGGTGTAAAATTGAAATGTATACTATTAGTATTGTCAAAGCATTGTATGCACTGTGATAACAACTTTTTTGTCTTGATGTGTAAAGGCAGGAAACAACTTACAAACCACACAGAATCATGTGGGAAGTTAACCAAAGGTGTTTTCATTAGGTTTGCAGTCAGGACTTTTGAGTACAATTGAAATGTATACTACTTTTATATGAAATCATTGTAAGCACTGAGATAACAACTTTTTTGTCTTGATGTGTAAAAGCAGGAAACAACTTACAAACCACAGAGAATCATGTGGGAAGTTAACCAAAGGTGTTTTCATTAGGTTTGCAGTCAGGACTTTTGAGTACAATTGAAATGTATACTACTTTTATGTGAAAGCTTTGTAAGCACTGAGATATCAACTTTTTTGTCTTTATGCGTAGAGGCACGGAACAACTATGAAGCTACTCATAATCATGTGGGAAGTTAACCTAAGGTGTTTCCATTAGGTTTGCAGTAAGTACTTTGGTGTAAAATTGAAATCTATACTATTAGTATTGTCAAAGCATTGTATGCACTGTGATAACAACTTTTTTGTCTTGATGTGTAAAGGCAGGGAACAACTTTCAAACCACACAGAATCATGTGGGAAGTTAACTTAAAATGTTTCCATCAGGTTTGCACTCTGCACTTTACTGGAATATTGAAATGCATACTACTATAATGTCAGTACATTGTATGCACTGAGAAATCCACTTTTTTGCCTTTATGTGTAGACCCATGAAACAACTTTCAGGCATGAAAGAATCATGTGGGAAGTTAACCAAAGGTGTTTTCATTCGGTTTGCAGTCAGGACTTTTGAGTACAATTGAAATGTAGACTACTTTTATGTGAAAGCATTGTAAGCACTGAGATATCAAGTTTTTTGTCTTTATGCGTAGAGGCACGAAACAACTATGAAGCTACTCATAATCATGTGGGAAGTTAACCTAAGGTGTTTCCATTAGGTTTGCAGTAAGTGGTTTGGTGTAAAATTGAAATGTATACTATTAGTATTGTCAAAGCATTGTATGCAATGTGATAACAACTTTTTTGTCTTGATGTGTAAAGGCAGGAAACAACTTTCAAACCACACAGAATCATGTGGGAAGTTAACTTAAAATGTTTCCATCAGGTTTGCACTCTGCACTATTCTGGAATATTGAAATGTATACTACTTTAATGTCAGTACCTTGTATGCACTGAGAAATCCACTTTTTTGTCTTTATGAGCAGACCCATGAAACAACTTTCAGGCATCTAAGAATCATGTGGGAAGTTAACCTGAGGTGTTTCCATTAGGATTGCAGTAAGAGGTTTGGTGTAAAATTGAAATGTATGCTATCAGTATTGTCAAAGCATTGTATGCACTCTGATAATAACTTGTTTGTCTTGATGCGTAGAGGCATGAAACAACTTTCAAGCTACTCTTAATCATGTGGGAAGTTAACCAAAGGTGTTTTCATTAGGTTTGCAGTCAAGACTTTTGAGTAGAATTGAATTGTATACTACTTTTATGTGAAAGCATTGTAAGCACTGAGATAACAACTTTTTTGTCTTTATGTGTAGAGGCACGAAACAACTTTGAAAATACTCATAATTATGTGGGAAGTTAACCTAAGGTGTTTCCATTAGGTTTGCAGTAAGTGCTTTGGTGTAAAATTGAAACGTATGCTATCAGTATTGTCAAAGCATTGTATGCACTGTGGTAACAACTATTTTGACTTGATGTGTAAAGGCAGGAAACAACTTACATACCACACAGAATCATGTGGGAAGTTAACTTAAAATGTTTCCATCAGGTTTACACTCTGCACTTTACTGGAATATTGAAATGCATACTACTATAATATCAGTACATTGTATGCACTGAGAAATCCACTTTTTTGCCTTTATGTGTAGACCCATGAAACAACTTTCAGGCATGAAAGAATCATGTGGGAAGTTAACCAAAGGTGTTTTCATTCGGTTTGCAGTCAGGACTTTTGAGTACAATTGAAATGTATACTACTTTTATGTGAAAGCATTGTAAGCACTGAGATATCAAGTTTTTTGTCTTTATGCGTAGAGGCACGAAACAACTATGAAGCTACTCATAATCATGTGGGAAGTTAACCTAAGGTGTTTCCATTAGGTTTGCAGTAAGTGGTTTGGTGTAAAATTGAAATGTATACTATTAGTATTGTCAAAGCATTGTATGCAATGTGATAACAACTTTTTTGTCTTGATGTGTAAAGGCAGGAAACAACTTTCAAACCACACAGAATCATGTGGGAAGTTAACTTAAAATGTTTCCATCAGGGTTGCACTCTGCACTTTACTGGAATATTGAAATGTATACTACTTTAATGTCAGTACCTTGTATGCACTGAGAAATCCACTTTTTTGTCTTTATGTGCAGACCCATGAAACAACTTTCAGGCATCTAAGAATCATGTGGGAAGTTAACCTGAGGTGTTTCCATTAGGATTGCAGTAAGAGGTTTGGTGTAAAATTGAAATGTATGCTATCAGTATTGTCAAAGCATTGTATGCACTTTGATAACAACTTTTTTGTCTTGATGTGTAAAGGCAGGAAACAACTTACAAACCACACAGAATCATGTGGGAAGTTAAGCAAAGGTGTTGTCATTAGGTTTGCAGTCAGGACTTATGAGTACAATTGAAATGTATAATACTTTTTTGTGAAAGCATTGTAAGCACTGAGATAACAACTTTTTTGTCTTTATGTGTAGAGGTACGAATCAACTTTGAAACTACTCATAATCATCTGGGAAGTTAACCTAAGGTGTTTCCATTAGGTTTGCAGTAGGTGTTTTGGTGTAAAATTGAAATGTATACTATTAGTATTGTCAAAGCATTGTATGCACTGTGATAACAACTTTTTTGTCTTGATGTGTAAAGGCAGGAAACAACTTACAAACCACACAGAATCATGTGGGAAGTTAACCAAAGGTGTTTTCATTAGGTTTGCAGTCAGGACTTTTGAGTACAATTGAAATGTATACTACTTTTATATGAAATCATTGTAAGCACTGAGATAACAACTTTTTTGTCTTGATGTGTAAAAGCAGGAAACAACTTACAAACCACAGAGAATCATGTGGGAAGTTAACTTAAAATGTTTCCATCAGGTTTGCACTCTGCACTTTGGTTGAAAATTGACATGTATAGCTCTTAATGTCAGAACATTGTATGCCCTAAGATAACAACTTTTTTGTCTTGATGTGTAGAGGCATGAGGCAACTTTCAAGCTACTCATAATCATGTGGGAAGTTAACCTAAGGTGTTTCCATTAGGTTTGCAGTAAGTACTTTGGTGTAAAATTGAAACGTATGCTATCAGTATTGTCAAAGCATTGTATGCACTGTGATAACAACTATTTTGTCTTGATGTGTAAAGGCAGGAAACAACTTACAAACCACACAGAATCATGTGGGAAGTTAACTTAAAATGTTTCCATCAGGTTTGCACTCAGCACTTTACTGGAATATTGAAATGCATACTACTATAATGTCAGTACATTGTATGCACTGAGATATCCACTATTTTGCCTTTATGTGTAGACCCATGAAACAACTTTCAGGCATGAAAGAATCATGTGGGAAGTGAACCAAAGGTGTTTTCATTCGGTTTGCAGTCAGGACTTTTGAGTACAATTGAAATGTATACTACTTTTATGTGAAAGCATTGTAAGCACTGAGATATCAAGTTTTTTGTCTTTATGCGTAGAGGCACGAAACAACTATGAAGCTACTCATAATCATGTGGGAAGTTAACCTAAGGTGTTTCCATTAGGTTTGCAGTAAGTGGTTTGGTGTAAAATTGAAATGTATACTATTAGTATTGTCAAAGCATTGTATGCAATGTGATAACAACTTTTTTGTCTTGATGTGTAAAGGCAGGAAACAACTTTCAAACCACACAGAATCATGTGGGAAGTTAACTTAAAATGTTTCCATCAGGTTTGCACTCTGCACTTTACTGGAATATTGAAATGTATACTACTTTAATGTCAGTACCTTGTATGCACTGAGAAATCCACTTTTTTGTCTTTATGAGCAGACCCATGAAACAACTTTCAGGCATCAAAGAATCATGTGGGAAGTTAACCTAAGGTGTTTCCATCAGGTTTGCAGTAAGTACTTTGGTGTAAAATTGAAACGTATGCTATCAGTATTGTCAAAGCATTGTATGCACTGTGGTAACAACTTTTTTGTCTTGATGTGTAAAGGCAGGAAACAACTTACAAACCACACAGAAACATCTGGGAAGTTAATCAAAGGTGTTTTCATTAGGTTTGCAGTCAGGACTTTTGAGTACAATTGAAATGTATACTACTTTTATTTGAAAGCATTGTAAGCACTGAGATATCAACTTTTTTATCTTTATGTGTAGAGGTACGAATCAACTTTGAAACTACTCATAATCATCTGGGAAGTTAACCTGAGGTGTTTCCATTAGGTTTGCAGTAGGGGCTTTGGTGTAAAATTGAAATGTATACTATTAGTATTGTCAAAGCATTGTATGCACTGTGATAACAACTTTTTTGTCTTGATGTGTAAAGGCAGGAAACAACTTACAAACCACACAGAATCATGTGGGAAGTTAACCAAAGGTGTTTTCATTAGGTTTGCAGTCAGGACTTTTGAGTACAATTGAAATGTATACTACTTTTATGTGAAATCATTGTAAGCACTGAGATAGCAACTTCTTTGTCTTGATGTGTAAAAGCAGGAAATAACTTACAAACCACACAGAATCATGTGGGAAGTTAACTTAAAATCTTTCCATCAGGTTTGCACTCTGCACTTTGGTTGAAAATTGACATGTATAGCACTTTAATGTCAGAACATTGTATGCCCTAAGATAACAACTTTTTTGTCTTGATGTGTAGAGGCATGAGGCAACTTTCAAGCTACTCATAATCATGTGGGAAGTTAACCTAAGGTGTTTCCATTAGGTTTGCAGTAAGTACTTTGGTGTAAAATTGAATTGTACTATAAGTATTGTCAAAGCATTGTATGCACTGTGATAACAACTTTTTTGTCTTGATGTGTAAAGGCAGGAAACAACTTTCAAACCACACAGAATCATGTGGGAAGTTAACCAAAGGTGTTTTCATTAGGTTTGCAGTCAGGACTTTTGAGTACAATTGAAATGTATACTACTTTTATGTGAAAGCTTTGTAAGCACTGAGATATCAACTTTTTTGTCTTTATGCGTAGAGGCACGAAACAACTATGAAGCTACTCATAATCATGTGGGAAGTTAACCTAAGGTGTTTCCATTAGGTTTGCAGTAAGTACTTTGGTGTAAAATTGAAATCTATACTATTAGTATTGTCAAAGCATTGTATGCACTGTGATAACAACTTTTTTGTCTTGATGTGTAAAGGCAGGGAACAACTTTCAAACCACACAGAATCATGTGGGAAGTTAACTTAAAATGTTTCCATCAGGTTTGCACTCTGCACTATTCTGGGGGAATATTGAAATGTATACTACTTTAATGTCAGTACCTTGTATGCACTGAGAAATCCACTTTTTTGTCTTTATGTGCAGACCCATGAAACAACTTTCAGGCATCTAAGAATCATGTGGGAAGTTAACCTGAGGTGTTTCCATTAGGATTGCAGTAAGAGGTTTGGTGTAAAATTGAAATGTATGCTATCAGTATTGTCAAAGCATTGTATGCACTCTGATAATAACTTGTTTGTCTTGATGCGTAGAGGCATGAAACAACTTTCAAGCTACTCTTAATCATGTGGGAAGTTAAACAAAGGTGTTTTCATTAGGTTTGCAGTCAAGACTTTTGAGTAGAATTGAATTGTATACTACTTTTATGTGAAAGCATTGTAAGCACTGAGATATCAAGTTTTTTGTCTTTATGCGTAGAGGCACGAAACAACTATGAAGCTACTCATAATCATGTGGGAAGTTAACCTAAGGTGTTTCCATTAGGTTTGCAGTAAGTGGTTTGGTGTAAAATTGAAATGTATACTATTAGTATTGTCAAAGCATTGTATGCAATGTGATGACAACTTTTTTGTCTTGATGTGTAAAGGCAGGAAACAACTTTCAAACCACACAGAATCATGTGGGAAGTTAACTTAAAATGTTTCCATCAGGTTTGCACTCTGCACTATTCTGGAATATTGAAATGTATACTACTTTAATGTCAGTACCTTGTAAGCACTGAGAAATCCACTTTTTTGTCTTTATGAGCAGACCCATGAAACAACTTTCAGGCATCGAAGAATCATGTGGGAAGTTAACCTGAGGTGTTTCCATTAGGTTTGCAGTAAGTGCTTTGGTGCAAAATTGAAATGTATGCTATCAGTATTGTCAAAGCATTGTATGCACTTTGATAACAACTTTTTTGTCTTGATGTGTAAAGGCAGGAAACAACTTACAAACCACACAGAATCACTTGGGAAGTTAACCAAAGGTGTTTTCATTAGGTTTGCAGTCAGGACTTTTGAGTACAATTGAAATGTATACTACTTTTATATGAAATCATTGTAAGCACTGAGATAACAACTTTTTTGTCTTGATGTGTAAAAGCAGGAAACAACTTACAAAACACAGAGAATCATGTGGGAAGTTAACTTAAAATGTTTCCATCAGGTTTGCACTCTGCACTTTGGTTGAAAATTGACATGTATAGCTCTTAATGTCAGAACATTGTATGCCCTAAGATAACAACTTTTTTGTCTTGATGTGTAGAGGCATGAGGCAACTTTCAAGCTACTCATAATCATGTGGGAAGTTAACCTAAGGTGTTTCCATTAGGTTTGCAGTAAGTACTTTCGTGTAAAATTGAAATGTATACTATTAGCATTGTCAAAGCATTGTATGCACTGTGATAACAACTTTTTTGTCTTGATGTGTAAAGGCAGGAAACAACTTTCAAATCACACAGAATCATGTGGGAAGTTAACTTAAAATGTTTCCATCAGGTTTGCACTCTGCACTTTACTGGAATATTGAAATGCATACTACTATAATGTCAGTACATTGTATGCACTGAGAAATCCACTTTTTTGCCTTTATGTGTAGACCCATGAAACAACTTTCAGGCATGAAAGAATCATGTGGGAAGTGAACCAAAGGTGTTTTCATTCGGTTTGCAGTCAGGACTTTTGAGTACAATTGAAATGTATACTACTTTTATGTGAAAGCATTGTAAGCACTGAGATATCAAGTTTTTTGTCTTTATGCGTAGAGGCACGAAACAACTATGAAGCTACTCATAATCATGTGGGAAGTTAACCTAAGGTGTTTCCATTAGGTTTGCAGTAAGTGGTTTGGTGTAAAATTGAAATGTATACTATTAGTATTGTCAAAGCATTGTATGCAATGTGATAACAACTTTTTTGTCTTGATGTGTAAAGGTAGGAAACAACTTTCAAACCACACAGAATCATGTGGGAAGTTAACTTAAAATGTTTCCATCAGGTTTGCACTCTGCACTATTCTGGAATATTGAAATGTATACTACTTTAATGTCAGTACCTTGTATGCACTGAGAAATCCACTTTTTTGTCTTTATGAGCAGACCCATGAAACAACTTTCAGGCATCGAAGAATCATGTGGGAAGTTAACCTGAGGTGTTTCCATTAGGTTTGCAGTAGGTACTTTGGTGCAAAATTGAAATGTATGCTATCAGTATTGTCAAAGCATTGTATGCACTTTGATAACAACTTTTTTGTCTTGATGTGTAAAGGCAGGAAACAACTTACAAACCACACAGAATCATGTGGGAAGTTAACCAAAGGTGTTTTCATTAGGTTTGCAGTCAGGACTTTTGAGTACAATTGAAATGTATACTACTTTTATATGAAATCATTGTAAGCACTGAGATAACAACTTTTTTGTCTTGATGTGTAAAAGCAGGAAACAACTTACAAACCACAGAGAATCATGTGGGAAGTTAACTTAAAATGTTTCCATCAGGTTTGCACTCTGCACTTTGGTTGAAAATTGACATGTATAGCTCTTAATGTCAGAACATTGTATGCCCTAAGATAACAACTTTTTTGTCTTGATGTGTAGAGGCATGAGGCAACTTTCAAGCTACTCATAATCATGTGGGAATTTAACCTAAGGTGTTTCCATTAGGTTTGCAGTAAGTACTTTCGTGTAAAATTGAAATGTATACTATTAGCATTGTCAAAGCATTGTATGCACTGTGATAACAACTTTTTTGTCTTGATGTGTAAAGGCAGGAAACAACTTTCAAATCACACAGAATCATGTGGGAAGTTAACTTAAAATGTTTCCATCAGGTTTGCACTCTGCACTTTACTGGAATATTGAAATGCATACTACTATAATATCAGTACATTGTATGCACTGAGAAATCACTTTTTTGCCTTTATGTGTAGACCCATGAAACAACTTTCAGGCATGAAAGAATCATGTGGGAAGTTAACCAAAGGTGTTTTCATTCGGTTTGCAGTCAGGACTTTTGAGTACAATTGAAATGTATACTACTTTTATGTGAAAGCATTGTAAGCACTGAGATATCAAGTTTTTTGTCTTTATGCGTAGAGGCACGAAACAACTATGAAGCTACTCATAATCATGTGGGAAGTTAACCTAAGGTGTTTCCATTAGGTTTGCAGTAAGTGCTTTGGTGTAAAATTGAAACGTATGCTATCAGTATTGTCAAAGCATTGTATGCACTGTGATAACAACTTTTTTGTCTTGATGTGTAAAGGCAGGGAACAACTTTCAAACCACACAGAATCATGTGGGAAGTTAACTTAAAATGTTTCCATCAGGTTTGCACTCTGCACTATTCTGGAATATTGAAATGTATACTACTTTAATGTCAGTACCTTGTATGCACTGAGAAATCCACTTTTTTGTCTTTATGTGCAGACCCATGAAACAACTTTCAGGCATCTAAGAATCATGTGGGAAGTTAACCTGAGGTGTTTCCATTAGGATTGCAGTAAGAGGGTTGGTGTAAAATTGAAATGTATGCTATCAGTATTGTCAAAGCATTGTATGTACTCTGATAATAACTTGTTTGTCTTGATGCGTAGAGGCATGAAACAACTTTCAAGCTACTCTTAATCATGTGGGAAGTTAAACAAAGGTGTTTTCATTAGGTTTGCAGTCAAGACTTTTGAGTAGAATTGAATTGTATACTACTTTTATGTGAAAGCATTGTAAGCACTGAGATAACAACTTTTTTGTCTTTATGTGTAGAGGCACGAAACAACATTGAAAATACTCATAATTATGTGGGAAGTTAACCTAAGGTGTTTCCATTAGGTTTGCAGTAAGTGCTTTGGTGTAAAATTGAAACGTATGCTATCAGTATTGTCAAAGCATTGTATGCACTGTGGTAACAACTATTTTGTCTTGATGTGTAAAGGCAGGAAACAACTTACAAACCACACAGAATCATGTGGGAAGTTAACTTAAAATGTTTCCATCAGGTTTGCACTCTGCACTTTACTGGAATATTGAAATGCATACTACTATAATGTCAGTACATTGTATGCACTGAGAAATCCACTTTTTTGCCTTTATGTGTAGACCCATGAAACAACTTTCAGGCATGAAAGAATCATGTGGGAAGTTAACCAAAGGTGTTTTCATTCGGTTTGCAGTCAGGACTTTTGAGTACAATTGAAATGTAGACTACTTTTATGTGAAAGCATTGTAAGCACTGAGATATCAAGTTTTTTGTCTTTATGCGTAGAGGCACGAAACAACTATGAAGCTACTCATAATCATGTGGGAAGTTAACCTAAGGTGTTTCCATTAGGTTTGCAGTAAGTGGTTTGGTGTAAAATTGAAATGTATACTATTAGTATTGTCAAAGCATTGTATGCAATGTGATAACAACTTTTTTGTCTTGATGTGTAAAGGCAGGAAACAACTTTCAAATCACACAGAATCATGTGGGAAGTTAACTTAAAATGTTTCCATCAGGTTTGCACTCTGCACTATTCTGGAATATTGAAATGTATACTACTTTAATGTCAGTACCTTGTATGCACTGAGAAATCCACTTTTTTGTCTTTATGAGCAGACCCATGAAACAACTTTCAGGCATCGAAGAATCATGTGGGAAGTTAACCTGAGGTGTTTCCATTAGGATTGCAGTAAGAGGTTTGGTGTAAAATTGAAATGTATGCTATCAGTATTGTCAAAGCATTGTATGCACTCTGATAATAACTTGTTTGTCTTGATGCGTAGAGGCATGAAACAACTTTCAAGCTACTCTTAATCATGTGGGAAGTTAACCAAAGGTGTTTTCATTAGGTTTGCAGTCAAGACTTTTGAGTAGAATTGAATTGTA
>NW_027276679.1:0-36363 GCF_030028105.1 Mobula birostris | reverse complement strand
ATGTGAATCAGGGCGTGAGTTTCAGGATATGAGTTTCATGGCATGAGTTTCAGTGCAAGAGTTTCAGGACATGAGATTCAGGGCATGAGTTTCAGTGCGTGAGTTTGAGGGCAGGAGTTTCAAGGCATGAGATTCAGGGCATGAGTTTCAGTGCATGAGTTTGAGGGCAGGAGTTTTAGGGCATGAGATTCAGGGCATGAGTTTCAGGGCATGAGATTCAGGGCGAGGTATTTCAGGGCATGTAATTCAGGGCATGAGTTTCTAAGCAGATGATTCAGGGCAGGAGTATTAGGGCATGTGATTCAGGGCATGAGTTTCAGTGCATGAGTTTCAGGGCAGGACTTTCAGGGTATGTGATTTAGGGCATGAGTTTCAGGGCATGAGATTCAGGGCTTGAGTTTCAGGGCATGAGGTTCAGGGCATGAGTTTCAGGGCATGAGATTCAGGGCATGAGTTTCAGTGCAGGAACTTGAGGGCATGAGATTCAGTGCACGAGTTTCAGAGCATGAGATTCGGGGCAAGAGATTCAGGGCATGATTTTCAGGGCAGGAGATTCAGGGCAGGTGTTTCAGTGCAGGAGTTTCAGGGCATGAGATTCAGGGCATGAGATTCAGGGCATGAGTTTTAGGACAGGAGATTCAGGGCATGAGTTCCAGGGCATGAGTTTCAGGGCATGTGTTTCAGGGCAGGAGTTTTAGGGCATGTGATTCAGGGGATGAGTTTCAGTGCATGAGTTTCAGGCAGGACTTTCAGGGTATGTGATTTAGGGCATGAGTTTCAGGGCATGAGATTCAGGGCTTGAATTTCAGGGCATGAGGTTCCTCTCATGAGTTTCAGGGCATGAGATTCAGGGCAAGAGATTCAGGGCATGATTTTCAGGGCAGGAGATTCAGGGCAGGTGTTTCAGTGCAGGAGTTTCAGGGCATGAGATTCAGGGCATGAGTTTCAGTGCAGGAGTTTCAGGGCATGTGATTCAGGGCGTGAGTTTCAGGATATGAGATTCATGGCATGAGTTTCAGTGCAGGAGTTTCAGGGCATGAGATTCAGGGCATGAGTTTCAGGGTAGGTGATTCAGGGCAGGAGTTTCAGGACATGAGATTCAGGGCATGAGTTTCAGTGCAGGAACTTGAGGTCATGAGATTCAGTGCACGAGTTTCAGAGCGTGAGATTCAGGGCATGAGATTCAGGGCATGAGTTTCAGGGCAGGAGATTAAGGGCAGGTGTTTCAGTGCAGGAGTTTCAGGGCATGAGATTCAGGGCATGAGATTCAGGGCATGAGTTTTAGGACAGGAGATTCAGGGCATGAGTTTCAGAGCATGAGTTTCAGGGCATGTGTTTCAGGGCAGGAGTTTTAGGGCATGTGATTCAGGGCATGAGTTTCAGTGCATGAGTTTCAGGCAGGACGTTCAGGGTATGTGATTTAGGGCATGAGTTTCAGGGCATGAGATTCAGGGCTTGAGTTTCAAGGCATGAGGTTCAGGGCATGAGTTTCAGGGCATGAGATTCAGGGCATGAGTTTCAGTGCAGGAACTTGAGGGCATGAGATTCAGTGCACGAGTTTCAGAGCATGAAATTCAGGGCATGAGAAAAAGGGCATGATTTTCAGGGCAGGAGATTCAGGGCAGGTGTTTCAGTGCAGGAGTTTCAGGGCATGAGTTTCAGGGCATGAGTTTCAGTGCAGGAGTTTCAGGACATGAGATTCAGGGCATGAGTTTCAGTGCTGGAACTTGAGGTCATGAGATTCAGTGCACGAGTTTCAGAGCGTGTGATTCAGGACATGAGATTCAGGGCATGAGTTTCAGGGTAGGTGATTCAGGGCAGGAGTTTCAGGGCATGAGATTCAGGGCATGAGTTTCAGGACATGAGATTCAGGACATGAGCTTCAAGGCAGGAGATTCAGGACAGGAGTTTCACAGCAGGAGTTTCAGAGCATGAGATTCAGGGCATGAGATTCAGGGCATGAGTTTCAGGGCAGGAGATTCAGTGCAGGAGTTTCAGTGCAGGTGTTTCATAGCATGAGTTTCAGGGCAGGAGATTCAGAGCAGGAGATTCAGGGCAGGAGTTTCAGGGCAGGAGATTCGGGGCATGAGTTTCAGTGCATGAGTTTCAGGTCAGGAGTTTCAGGGTATGTGATTTAGGGCATGAGTTTCAGGGCATGAGATTCAGTGAACGAGTTTCAGAGCATGAGATTCAGGGCATGAGATTCAGGGCATGATTTTCAGGGCCGGAGATTCAGGGCAAGTGTTTCAGTGCTGGAGAGTCAGGGCATGAGATTCAGGGCATGAGATTCAGAGCATGAGTTTCAGGGCATGAGTTTCAGGGCATGAGTTTCAGGGCAGGAGTTTCAGGGCATGAGATTCAGGGCATGAGTTTCAGGACATGAGATTCAGGACATGAGCTTCAAGGCAGGAGATTCAGGACAGGAGTTTCACAGCAGGAGTTTCAGAGCATGAGATTCAGGGCATGAGATTCAGGGCATGAGTTTCAGGGCAGGAAATTCAGTGCAGGAGTTTCAGTGCAGGAGTTTCATAGCATGAGTTTCAGGGCAGGAGATTCAGGGCAGGGGATTCAGGGCAGGAGTTTCAGGGCAGGAGATTCGGGGCATGAGTTTCAGTGCATGAGTTTCAGGGCATGAGTTTCAGGGCATGAGTTTCAGGGCAGGAGTTTCAGGGCATGTGAATCAGGGCGTGAGTTTCAGGATATGAGATTCATGGCATGAGTTTCAGTGCAAGAGTTTCAGGACATGAGATTCAGGGCATGAGTTTCAGTGCATGAGTTTGAGGGCAGGAGTTTCAAGGCATGAGATTCAGGGCATGAGTTTCAGTGCATGAGTTTGAGGGCAGGAGTTTTAGGGCATGAGATTCAGGGCATGAGTTTCAGGGCATGAGATTCAGGGCAGGTATTTCAGGGCATGTAATTCAGGGCATGAGTTTCTAAGCAGATGATTCAGGGCAGGAGTATTAGGGCATGTGATTCAGGGCATGAGTTTCAGTGCATGAGTTTCAGGGCAGGAGTTTCAGGGTATGTGATTTAGGGCATGAGTTTCAGGGCATGAGATTCAGGGCTTCAGTTTCAGGGCATGAGGTTCAGGGCATGAGTTTCAGGGCATGAGATTCAGGGCATGCGTTTCAGTGCAGGAACTTGAGGGCATGAGATTCAGTGCACGAGTTTCAGAGCATGAAATTCAGGGCAAGAGATTCAGGGCATGATTTTCAGGGCAGGAGATTCAGGGCAGGTGTTTCAGTGCAGGAGTTTCAGGGCATGAGATTCAGGGCATGAGTTTCAGGTCATGAGTTTCAGTGCAGGAGTTTCAGGGCATGTGATTCTGGGCGTCAGTTTCAGGATATGGGATTCATGGCATGAGTTTCAGGGCATGTGATTCAGGGCATGAGTTTCAGGGCATGAGATTCAGGGCTTGAGTTTCAGGGCATGAGATTCAGGGCATGAGTTTCAGTGCAGGAACTTAAGGGCATGAGATTCAGTGCACGAGTTTCAGAGCATGAGATTCAGGGCATGAGATTCAGGGCATGATTTTCAAGGGAAGGAGATTCAGGGCAAGTGTTTCAGTGCTGGTGAGTCAGGGCATGAGATTCAGGGCATGAGATTCAGAGCATGAGTTTCAGGGCATGAGTTTCAGGGCATGTGTTTCAGGGCAGGAGTTTCAGGGCATGTGAATCAGGGCGTGAGTTTCAGGATATGAGATTCATGGCATGAGTTTCAGTGCAAGAGTTTCAGGACTGGAGATTCAGGGCATGAGTTTCAGGGTAGGTGATTCAGAGCAGGAGTTTCAGAGCATGAGATTCAGGGCATGAGTTTCAGGGCAGGAGATTCAGTGCAGGAGTTTCAGTGCAGGAGTTTCATAGCATGAGTTTCAGGGCAGGAGATTCAGGGCAGGAGATTCAGGGCAGGAGTTTCAGGGCAGGAGATTCGGGGCATGAGTTTCAGTGCATGAGTTTCAGGTCAGGAGTTTCAGGGTATGTGATTTAGTGCATGAGTTTCAGGGCATGAGATTCAGGGCTTGAGTTTCAGGGCATGAGGTTCAGGGCATGAGTTTCAGGGCATGAGATTCAGAGCATGAGTTTCAGTGCAGGAACTTAAGGGCATGAGATTCAGTGCACGAGTTTCAGAGCATGAGATTCAGGGCATGAGATTCAGGGCATGATTTTCAGGGCAGGAGATTCAGGGCAAGTGTTTCAGTGCTGGTGAGTCAGGGCATGAGATTCAGGGCATGAGATTCAGAGCAGGAGTTTCAGGGCATGTGAATCAGGGCGTGAGTTTCAGGATATGAGTTTCATGGCATGAGTTTCAGTGCAAGAGTTTCAGGACATGAGATTCAGGGCATGAGTTTCAGTGCATGAGTTTGAGGGCAGGAGTTTCAAGGCATGAGATTCAGGGCATGAGTTTCAGTGCATGAGTTTGAGGGCAGGAGTTTTAGGGCATGAGATTCAGGGCATGAGTTTCAGGGCATGAGATTCAGGGCAGGTATTTCAGGGCATGTAATTCAGGGCATGAGTTTCTAAGCAGATGATTCAGGGCAGGAGTATTAGGGCATGTGATTCAGGGCATGAGTTTCAGTGCATGAGTTTCAGGGCAGGACTTTCAGGGTATGTGATTTAGGGCATGAGTTTCAGGGCATGAGATTCAGGGCTTGAGTTTCAGGGCATGAGGTTCAGGGCATGAGTTTCAGGGCATGAGATTCAGGGCATGAGTTTCAGTGCAGGAACTTGAGGGCATGAGATTCAGTGCACGAGTTTCAGAGCATGAGATTCAGGGCAAGAGATTCAGGGCATGATTTTCAGGGCAGGAGATTCAGGGCAGGTGTTTCAGTGCAGGAGTTTCAGGGCATGAGATTCAGGGCATGAGATTCAGGGCATGAGTTTTAGGACAGGAGATTCAGGGCATGAGTTCCAGGGCATGAGTTTCAGGGCATGTGTTTCAGGGCAGGAGTTTTAGGGCATGTGATTCAGGGCATGAGTTTCAGTGCATGAGTTTCAGGCAGGACTTTCAGGGTATGTGATTTAGGGCATGAGTTTCAGGGCATGAGATTCAGGGCTTGAATTTCAGGGCATGAGGTTCCGGGCATGAGTTTCAGGGCATGAGATTCAGGGCAAGAGATTCAGGGCATGATTTTCAGGGCAGGAGATTCAGGGCAGATGTTTCAGTGCAGGAGTTTCAGGGCATGAGATTCAGGGCATGAGTTTCAGGTCATGAGTTTCAGGACAGGAGATTCAGGGCATGAGTTTCAGGGCATGAGTTTCAGTGCAGGAGTTTCAGGGCATGTGATTCAGGGCGTGAGTTTCAGGATATGAGATTCATGGCATGAGTTTCAGTGCAGGAGTTTCAGGGCATGAGATTCAGGGCATGAGTTTCAGGGTAGGTGATTCAGGGCAGGAGTTTCAGGACATGAGATTCAGGGCATGAGTTTCAGTGCAGGAACTTGAGGTCATGAGATTCAGTGCACGAGTTTCAGAGCGTGAGATTCAGGGCATGAGATTCAGGGCATGAGTTTCAGGGCAGGAGATTAAGGGCAGGTGTTTCAGTGCAGGAGTTTCAGGGCATGAGATTCAGGGCATGAGATTCAGGGCATGAGTTTTAGGACAGGAGATTCAGGGCATGAGTTTCAGAGCATGAGTTTCAGGGCATGTGTTTCAGGGCAGGAGTTTTAGGGCATGTGATTCAGGGCATGAGTTTCAGTGCATGAGTTTCAGGCAGGACTTTCAGGGTATGTGATTTAGGGCATGAGTTTCAGGGCATGAGATTCAGGGCTTGAGTTTCAGGGCATGAGGTTCAGGGCATGAGTTTCAGGGCATGAGATTCAGGGCATGAGTTTCAGTGCAGGAACTTGAGGGCATGAGATTCAGTGCACGAGTTTCAGAGCATGAGATTCAGGGCATGAGAAACAGGGCATGATTTTCAGGGCAGGAGATTCAGGGCATGAGTTTCAGAGCATGAGTTTCAGGGCATGTGTTTCAGGGCAGGAGTTTTAGGGCATGTGATTCAGGGCATGAGTTTCAGTGCATGAGTTTCAGGCAGGACGTTCAGGGTATGTGATTTAGGGCATGAGTTTCAGGGCATGAGATTCAGGGCTTGAGTTTCAAGGCATGAGGTTCAGGGCATGAGTTTCAGGGCATGAGATACAGGGCATGAGTTTCAGTGCAGGAACTTGAGGGCATGAGATTCAGTGCACGAGTTTCAGAGCATGAGATTCAGGGCATGAGAAAAAGGGCATGATTTTCAGGGCAGGAGATTCAGGGCAGGTGTTTCAGTGCAGGAGTTTCAGGGCATGAGTTTCAGGGCATGAGGTTCAGTGCAGGAGTTTCAGGGCATGAGATTCAGGGCATGAGTTTCAGGGTAGGTGATTCAGGGCAGGAGTTTCAGGACATGAGATTCAGGGCATGAGTTTCAGTGCTGGAACTTGAGGTCATGAGATTCAGTGCACGAGTTTCAGAGCGTGAGATTCAGGACATGAGATTCAGGGCATGAGTTTCAGGGTAGGTGATTCAGGGCAGGAGTTTCAGGGCATGAGATTCAGGGCATGAGTTTCAGGACATGAGATTCAGGACATGAGCTTCAAGGCAGGAGATTCAGGACAGGAGTTTCACAGCAGGAGTTTCAGAGCATGAGATTCAGGGCATTAGATTCAGGGCATGAGTTTCAGGGCAGGAGATTCAGTGCAGGGGTTTCAGTGCAGGTGTTTCATAGCATGAGTTTCAGGGCAGGAGATTCAGAGCAGGAGATTCAGGGCAGGAGTTTCAGGGCAGGAGATTCGGGGCATAAGTTTCAGTGCATGAGTTTCAGGTCAGGAGTTTCAGGGTATGTGATTTAGGGCATGAGTTTCAGGGCATGAGATTCAGTGCACGAGTTTCAGAGCATGAGATTCAGGGCATGAGATTCAGGGCATGATTTTCAGGGCCGGAGATTCAGGGCAAGTGTTTCAGTGCTGGAGAGTCAGGGCATGAGATTCAGGGCATGAGATTCAGAGCATGAGTTTCAGGGCATGAGTTTCAGGGCATGAGTTTCAGGGCAGGAGTTTCAGGGCATGTGAATCAGGGCGTGAGTTTCAGGATATGAGATTCATGGCATGAGTTTCAGTGCAAGAGTTTCAGGACATGAGATTCAGGGCTTCAGTTTCAGGGCATGAGGTTCAGGGCATGAGTTTCAGGGCATGAGATTCAGGGCATGAGTTTCAGTGCAGGAACTTGAGGGCATGAGATTCAGTACACGAGTTTCAGAGCATGAGATTCAGGGCAAGAGATTCAGGGCATGATATTCAGGGCAGGAGATTCAGGGCAGGTGTTTCAGTGCAGGAGTTTCAGGGCATGAGATTCAGGGCATGAGTTTCAGGTCATGAGTTTCAGGACAGAAGATTCAGGGAATGAGTTTCAGGGCATGAGTTTCAGTGCAGGAGTTTCAGGGCATGTGATTCAGGGCGTGAGTTTCAGGATATGAGATTCATGGCATGAGTTTCAGTGCAGGAGTTTCAGGGCATGAGATTCAGGGCATGAGTTTCAGGGTAGGTGATTCAGGGCAGGAGTTTCAGGACATGAGATTCAGGGCATGAGTTTCAGTGCAGGAACTTGAGGTCATGAGATTCAGTGCACGAGTTTCAGAGCGTGAGATTCAGGGCATGAGATTCAGGGCATGAGTTTCAGGGCAGGAGATTAAGGGCAGGTGTATCAGTGCAGGAGTTTCAGGGCATGAGATTCAGGGCATGAGATTCAGGGCATGAGTTTTAGGACAGGAGATTCAGGGCATGAGTTTCAGAGCATGAGTTTCAGGGCATGTGTTTCAGGGCAGGAGTTTTAGGGCATGTGATTCAGGGCATGAGTTTCAGTGCATGAGTTTCAGGCAGGACTTTCAGGGTATGTGATTTAGGGCATGAGTTTCAGGGCATGAGATTCAGGGCTTGAGTTTCAGGGCATGAGGTTCAGGGCATGAGTTTCAGGGCATGAGATTCAGGGCATGAGTTTCAGTGCAGGAACTTGAGGGCATGAGATTCAGTACACGAGTTTCAGAGCATGAGATTCAGGGCAAGAGATTCAGGGCATGATATTCAGGGCAGGAGATTCAGGGCATGAGTTTCAGTGCAGGAGTTTCAGGGCATGTGAATCAGGGCGTGAGTTTCAGGATATGAGATTCATGGCATGAGTTTCAGTGCAAGAGTTTCAGGACATGAGATTCAGGGCTTCAGTTTCAGGGCATGAGGTTCAGGGCATGAGTTTCAGGGCATGAGATTCAGGGCATGAGTTTCAGTGCAGGAACTTGAGGGCATGAGATTCAGTACACGAGTTTCAGAGCATGAGATTCAGGGCAAGAGATTCAGGGCATGATATTCAGTGCAGGAGTTTCAGGGCATGAGATTCAGGGCATGAGTTTCAGGTCATGAGTTTCAGGACAGGAGATTCAGGGAATGAGTTTCAGGGCATGAGTTTCAGTGCAGGAGTTTCAGGGCATGTGATTCAGGGCGTGAGTTTCAGGATATGAGATTCATGGCATGAGTTTCAGTGCAGGAGTTTCAGGGCATGAGATTCAGGGCATGAGTTTCAGGGTAGGTGATTCAGGGCAGGAGTTTCAGGACATGAGATTCAGGGCATGAGTTTCAGTGCAGGAACTTGAGGTCATGAGATTCAGTGCACGAGTTTCAGAGCGTGAGATTCAGGGCATGAGATTCAGGGCATGAGTTTCAGGGCAGGAGATTAAGGGCAGGTGTATCAGTGCAGGAGTTTCAGGGCATGAGATTCAGGGCATGAGATTCAGGGCATGAGTTTTAGGACAGGAGATTCAGGGCATGAGTTTCAGAGCATGAGTTTCAGGGCATGTGTTTCAGGGCAGGAGTTTTAGGGCATGTGATTCAGGGCATGAGTTTCAGTGCATGAGTTTCAGGCAGGACTTTCAGGGTATGTGATTTAGGGCATGAGTTTCAGGGCATGAGATTCAGGGCTTGAGTTTCAGGGCATGAGGTTCAGGGCATGAGTTTCAGGGCATGAGATTCAGGGCATGAGTTTCAGTGCAGGAACTTGAGGGCATGAGATTCAGTGCACGAGTTTCAGAGCATGAGATTCAGGGCATGAGAAACAGGGCATGATTTTCAGGGCAGGAGATTCAGGGCAGGTGTTTCAGTGCAGGAGTTTCAGGGCATGAGTTTCAGGGCATGAGTTTCAGTGCAGGAGTTTCAGGACATGTGATTCAGGGCGTGTGTTTCAGGATATGAGATTCATGGCATGAGTTTAAGTGCAGGAGTTTCAGGGCATGAGATTCAGGGCATGAGTTTCAGGGTAGGTGATTCAGGGCAGGAGTTTCAGGACATGAGATTCAGGGCATGAGTTTCAGTGCTGGAACTTGAGGTCATGAGATTCAGTGCACGAGTTTCAGAGCGTGAGATTCAGGGCATGAGATTCAGGGCATCAGTTTCAGGGTAGGTGATTCAGGGCAGGAGTTTCAGGGCATGAGATTCAGGGCATGAGTTTCAGGACATGAGATTCAGGACATGAGCTTCAAGGCAGGAGATTCAGGACAGGAGTTTCACAGCAGGAGTTTCAGAGCATGAGATTCAGGGCATGAGATTCAGGGCATGAGTTTCAGGGCAGGAGATTCAGTGCAGGAGTTTCAGTGCAGGTGTTTCATAGCATGAGTTTCAGGGCAGGAGATTCAGGGCAGGAGTTTCAGGGCAGGAGATTCGGGGCATGAGTTTCAGTGCATGAGTTTCAGGTCAGGAGTTTCAGGGTATGTGATTTAGGGCATGAGTTTCAGGGCATGAGATTCAGGGCTTGAGTTTCAGGGCATGAGGTTCAGGGCATGAGTTTCAGGGCATGAGATTCAGGGCATGAGTTTCAGTGCAGGAACTTGAGGGCATGAGATTCAGTGCACGAGTTTCAGAGCATGAGATTCCGGGCATGAGATTCAGGGCATGATTTTCAGGGCAGGAGATTCAGGGCAAGTGTTTCAGTGCTGGAGAGTCAGGGCATGAGATTCAGGGCATGAGATTCAGAGCATGAGTTTCAGGGCATGAGTTTCAGGGCATGAGTTTGAGGGCAGGAGTTTTAGGGCATGAGATTCAGGGCATGAGTTTCAGGGCATGAGATTCAGGGCAGGAGTTTCAGGGTATGTGATTTAGGGCATGAGTTTCAGGGCATGAGATTCAGGGCATGAGTTTCAAGGCAGGAGATTAAGCGCAGGTGTTTCAGTGCAGGAGTTTCAGGGCATGAGATTCAGGGCATGAGTTTTAGGACAGGAGATTCAGGGCATGAGTTTCAGGGCATGAGTTTCAGGGCATGTGTTTCAGGGCAGGAGTTTTAGGGCATGTGATTCAGGGCATGAGTTTCAGTGCATGAGTTTCAGGCAGGACTTTCAGGGTATGTGATTTAGGGCATGAGTTTCAGGGCATGAGATTCAGGGCTTGAGTTTCAGGGCATGAGGTTCAGGGCATGAGTTTCAGGGCATGAGATTCAGGGCATGAGTTTCAGGGCAGGAGATACAGGGCAGGTATTTCAGTGCAGGACTTTCAGGGCATGAGATTCAGGGCATGAGATTCAGGGCATGAGTTTCAGTTCAGGAGTTTCAGGGCATGTGATTCAGGGCGTGTGTTTCAGGATATGAGATTCATGGCATGAGTTTCAGTGCAGGAGATTCAGGGCATGAGATTCAGGGCATGAGTTTCAGGGTAGGTGATTCAGGGCAGGAGTTTCAGGACATGAGATTCAGGGCATGAGTTTCAGTGCAGGAACATGAGGTCATGAGATTCAGTGCACGAGTTTCAGAGCGTGAGATTCAGGGCATGAGATTCAGGGCATGAGTTTCAGGGCAGGAGATTAAGGGCAGGTGTATCAGTGCAGGAGTTTCAGGGCATGAGATTCAGGGCATGAGATTCAGGGCATGAGTTTTAGGACAGGAGATTCAGGGCATGAGTTTCAGAGCGTGAGTTTCAGGGCATGTGTTTCAGGGCAGGAGTTCTAGGGCATGTGATTCAGGGCATGAGTTTCAGTGCATGAGTTTCAGGCAGGACTTTCAGGGTATGTGATTTAGGGCATGAGTTTCAGGGCATGAGATTCAGGGCTTGAGTTTCAGGGCATGAGGTTCAGGGCATGAGTTTCAGGGCATGAGATTCAGGGCATGAGTTTCAGTGCAGGAACTTGAGGGCATGAGATTCAGTACACGAGTTTCAGAGCATGAGATTCAGGGCAAGAGATTCAGGGCATGATATTCAGGGCAGGAGATTCAGGGCATGAGTTTCAGGGCAGGAGTTTCAGGGCATGTGAATCAGGGCGTGAGTTTCAGGATATGAGATTCATGGCATGAGTTTCAGGACATGAGATTCAGGGCTTCAGTTTCAGGGCATGAGGTTCAGGGCATGAGTTTCAGGGCATGAGATTCAGGGCATGAGTTTCAGTGCAGGAACTTGAGGGCATGAGATTCAGTACACGAGTTTCAGAGCATGAGATTCAGGGCAAGAGATTCAGGGCATGATATTCAGGGCAGGAGATTCAGGGCAGGTGTTTCAGTGCAGGAGTTTCAGGGCATGAGATTCAGGGCATGAGTTTCAGGTCATGAGTTTCAGGACAGGAGATTCAGGGAATGAGTTTCAGGGCATGAGTTTCAGTGCAGGAGTTTCAGGGCATGTGATTCAGGGCGTGAGTTTCAGGATATGAGATTCATGGCATGAGTTTCAGTGCAGGAGTTTCAGGGCATGAGATTCAGTGAACGAGTTTCAGAGCATGAGAGTCAGGGCATGAGATTCAGGGCATGATTTTCAGGGCCGGAGATTCAGGGCAAGTGTTTCAGTGCTGGAGAGTCAGGGCATGAGATTCAGGGCATGAGATTCAGAGCATGAGTTTCAGGGCATGAGTTTCAGGGCATGAGTTTCAGGGCAGGAGTTTCAGGGCATGAGATTCAGGGCATGAGTTTCAGGACATGAGATTCAGGACATGAGCTTCAAGGCAGGAGATTCAGGACAGGAGTTTCACAGCAGGAGTTTCAGAGCATGAGATTCAGGGCATGAGATTCAGGGCATGAGTTTCAGGGCAGGAAATTCAGTGCAGGAGTTTCAGTGCAGGAGTTTCATAGCATGAGTTTCAGGGCAGGAGATTCAGGGCAGGAGATTCAGGGCAGGAGTTTCAGGGCAGGAGATTCGGGGCATGAGTTTCAGTGCATGAGTTTCAGGGCATGAGTTTCAGGGCATGAGTTTCAGGGCAGGAGTTTCAGGGCATGTGAATCAGGGCGTGAGTTTCAGGATATGAGATTCATGGCATGAGTTTCAGTGCAAGAGTTTCAGGACATGAGATTCAGGGCATGAGTTTCAGTGCATGAGTTTGAGGGCAGGAGTTTCAAGGCATGAGATTCAGGGCATGAGTTTCAGTGCATGAGTTTGAGGGCAGGAGTTTTAGGGC
This sequence comes from Mobula birostris, assembly GCF_030028105.1. Taxonomy (NCBI): domain Eukaryota; kingdom Metazoa; phylum Chordata; class Chondrichthyes; order Myliobatiformes; family Myliobatidae; genus Mobula; species Mobula birostris. The sequence continues at coordinate 23,980 of NW_027276679.1, read as the reverse complement.
ATGAGATTCAGGGCATGAGTTTCAGGGCATGAGATTCAGGGCAGGTATTTCAGGGCATGTAATTCAGGGCATGAGTTTCTAAGCAGATGATTCAGGGCAGGAGTATTAGGGCATGTGATTCAGGGCATGAGTTTCAGTGCATGAGTTTCAGGGCAGGAGTTTCAGGGTATGTGATTTAGGGCATGAGTTTCAGGGCATGAGATTCAGGGCTTCAGTTTCAGGGCATGAGGTTCAGGGCATGAGTTTCAGGGCATGAGATTCAGGGCATGCGTTTCAGTGCAGGAACTTGAGGGCATGAGATTCAGTGCACGAGTTTCAGAGCATGAAATTCAGGGCAAGAGATTCAGGCATGATTTTCAGGGCAGGAGATTCAGGGCAGGTGTTTCAGTGCAGGAGTTTCAGGGCATGAGATTCAGGGCATGAGTTTCAGGTCATGAGTTTCAGTGCAGGAGTTTCAGGGCATGTGATTCTGGGCGTCAGTTTCAGGATATGGGATTCATGGCATGAGTTTCAGGGCATGTGATTCAGGGCATGAGTTTCAGGGCATGAGATTCAGGGCTTGAGTTTCAGGGCATGAGATTCAGGGCATGAGTTTCAGTGCAGGAACTTAAGGGCATGAGATTCAGTGCACGAGTTTCAGAGCATGAGATTCAGGGCATGAGATTCAAGGCATGATTTTCAAGGGAAGGAGATTCAGGGCAAGTGTTTCAGTGCTGGTGAGTCAGGGCATGAGATTCAGGGCATGAGATTCAGAGCATGAGTTTCAGGGCATGAGTTTCAGGGCATGTGTTTCAGGGCAGGAGTTTCAGGGCATGTGAATCAGGGCGTGAGTTTCAGGATATGAGATTCATGGCATGAGTTTCAGTGCAAGAGTTTCAGGACTTGAGATTCAGGGCATGAGTTTCAGGGTAGGTGATTCAGGGCAGGAGTTTCAGGGCATGAGATTCAGGGCATGAGTTTCAGGACATGAGATTCAGGACATGAGCTTCAAGGCAGGAGATTCAGGACAGGAGTTTCACAGCAGGAGTTTCAGAGCATGAGATTCAGGGCATGAGTTTCAGGGCAGGAGATTCAGTGCAGGAGTTTCAGTGCAGGAGTTTCATAGCATGAGTTTCAGGGCAGGAGATTCAGGGCAGGAGATTCAGGGCAGGAGTTTCAGGGCAGGAGATTCGGGGCATGAGTTTCAGTGCATGAGTTTCAGGTCAGGAGTTTCAGGGTATGTGATTTAGTGCATGAGTTTCAGGGCATGAGATTCAGGGCTTGAGTTTCAGGGCATGAGGTTCAGGGCATGAGTTTCAGGGCATGAGATTCAGGGCATGAGTTTCAGTGCAGGAACTTAAGGGCATGAGATTCAGTGCACGAGTTTCAGAGCATGAGATTCAGGGCATGAGATTCAGGGCATGATTTTCAGGGCAGGAGATTCAGGGCAAGTGTTTCAGTGCTGGTGAGTCAGGGCATGAGATTCAGGGCATGAGATTCAGAGCAGGAGTTTCAGGGCATGTGAATCAGGGCGTGAGATTCAGGATATGAGTTTCATGGCATGAGTTTCAGTGCAAGAGTTTCAGGACATGAGATTCAGGGCATGAGTTTCAGTGCATGAGTTTGAGGGCAGGAGTTTCAAGGCATGAGATTCAGGGCATGAGTTTCAGTGCATGAGTTTGAGGGCAGGAGTTTTAGGGCATGAGATTCAGGGCATGAGTTTCAGGGCATGAGATTCAGGGCAGGTATTTCAGGGCATGTAATTCAGGGCATGAGTTTCTAAGCAGATGATTCAGGGCAGGAGTATTAGGGCATGTGATTCAGGGCATGAGTTTCAGTGCATGAGTTTCAGGGCAGGACTTTCAGGGTATGTGATTTAGGGCATGAGTCAGGGCATGAGATTCAGGGCTTGAGTTTCAGGGCATGAGGTTCAGGGCATGAGTTTCAGGGCATGAGATTCAGGGCATGAGTTTCAGTGCAGGAACTTGAGGGCATGAGATTCAGTGCACGAGTTTCAGAGCATGAGATTCAGGGCAAGAGATTCAGGGCATGATTTTCAGGGCAGGAGATTCAGGGCAGGTGTTTCAGTGCAGGAGTTTCAGGGCATGAGATTCAGGGCATGAGATTCAGGGCATGAGTTTTAGGACAGGAGATTCAGGGCATGAGTTCCAGGGCATGAGTTTCAGGGCATGTGTTTCAGGGCAGGAGTTTTAGGGCATGTGATTCAGGGCATGAGTTTCAGTGCATGAGTTTCAGGCAGGACTTTCAGGGTATGTGATTTAGGGCATGAGTTTCAGGGCATGAGATTCAGGGCTTGAATTTCAGGGCATGAGGTTCCGGGCATGAGTTTCAGGGCATGAGATTCAGGGCAAGAGATTCAGGGCATGATTTTCAGGGCAGGAGATTCAGGGCAGGTGTTTCAGTGCAGGAGTTTCAGGGCATGAGATTCAGGGCCATGAGTTTCAGGTCATGAGTTTCAGGACAGGAGATTCAGGGCATGAGTTTCAGGGCATGAGTTTCAGTGCAGGAGTTTCAGGGCATGTGATTCAGGGCGTGAGTTTCAGGATATGAGATTCATGGCATGAGTTTCAGTGCAGGAGTTTCAGGGCATGAGATTCAGGGCATGAGTTTCAGGGTAGGTGATTCAGGGCAGGAGTTTCAGGACATGAGATTCAGGGCATGAGTTTCAGTGCAGGAACTTGAGGTCATGAGATTCAGTGCACGAGTTTCAGAGCGTGAGATTCAGGGCATGAGATTCAGGGCATGAGTTTCAGGGCAGGAGATTAAGGGCAGGTGTTTCAGTGCAGGAGTTTCAGGGCATGAGATTCAGGGCATGAGATTCAGGGCATGAGTTTTAGGACAGGAGATTCAGGGCATGAGTTTCAGAGCATGAGTTTCAGGGCATGTGTTTCAGGGCAGGAGTTTTAGGGCATGTGATTCAGGGCATGAGTTTCAGTGCATGAGTTTCAGGCAGGACGTTCAGGGTATGTGATTTAGGGCATGAGTTTCAGGGCATGAGATTCAGGGCTTGAGTTTCAAGGCATGAGGTTCAGGGCATGAGTTTCAGGGCATGAGATTCAGGGCATGAGTTTCAGTGCAGGAACTTGAGGGCATGAGATTCAGTGCACGAGTTTCAGAGCATGAGATTCAGGGCATGAGAAAAAGGGCATGATTTTCAGGGCAGGAGATTCAGGGCAGGTGTTTCAGTGCAGGAGTTTCAGGGCATGAGTTTCAGGGCATGAGGTTCAGTGCAGGAGTTTCAGGGCATGAGATTCAGGGCATGAGTTTCAGGGTAGGTGATTCAGGGCAGGAGTTTCAGGACATGAGATTCAGGGCATGAGTTTCAGTGCTGGAACTTGAGGTCATGAGATTCAGTGCACGAGTTTCAGAGCGTGAGATTCAGGACATGAGATTCAGGGCATGAGTTTCAGGGTAGGTGATTCAGGGCAGGAGTTTCAGGGCATGAGATTCAGGGCATGAGTTTCAGGACATGAGATTCAGGACATGAGCTTCAAGGCAGGAGATTCAGGACAGGAGTTTCACAGCAGGAGTTTCAGAGCATGTGATTCAGGGCATTAGATTCAGGGCATGAGTTTCAGGGCAGGAGATTCAGTGCAGGAGTTTCAGTGCAGGTGTTTCATAGCATGAGTTTCAGGGCAGGAGATTCAGAGCAGGAGATTCAGTGCATGAGTTTCAGGTCAGGAGTTTCAGGGTATGTGATTTAGGGCATGAGTTTCAGGGCATGAGATTCAGTGCACGAGTTTCAGAGCATGAGATTCAGGGCATGAGATTCAGGGCATGATTTTCAGGGCCGGAGATTCAGGGCAAGTGTTTCAGTGCTGGAGAGTCAGGGCATGAGATTCAGGGCATGAGATTCAGAGCATGAGTTTCAGGGCATGAGTTTCAGGGCATGAGTTTCAGGGCAGGAGTTTCAGGGCATGTGAATCAGGGCGTGAGTTTCAGGATATGAGATTCATGGCATGAGTTTCAGTGCAAGAGTTTCAGGACATGAGATTCAGGGCTTCAGTTTCAGGGCATGAGGTTCAGGGCATGAGTTTCAGGGCATGAGATTCAGGGCATGAGTTTCAGTGCAGGAACTTGTGGGCATGAGATTCAGTACACGAGTTTCAGAGCATGAGATTCAGGGCAAGAGATTCAGGGCATGATATTCAGGGCAGGAGATTCAGGGCAGGTGTTTCAGTGCAGGAGTTTCAGGGCATGAGATTCAGGGCATGAGTTTCAGGTCATGAGTTTCAGGACAGGAGATTCAGGGAATGAGTTTCAGGGCATGAGTTTCAGTGCAGGAGTTTCAGGGCATGTGATTCAGGGCGTGAGTTTCAGGATATGAGATTCATGGCATGAGTTTCAGTGCAGGAGTTTCAGGGCATGAGATTCAGGGCATGAGTTTCAGGGTAGGTGATTCAGGGCAGGAGTTTCAGGACATGAGATTCAGGGCATGAGTTTCAGTGCAGGAACTTGAGGTCATGAGATTCAGTGCACGAGTTTCAGAGCGTGAGATTCAGGGCATGAGATTCAGGGCATGAGTTTCAGGGCAGGAGATTAAGGGCAGGTGTATCAGTGCAGGAGTTTCAGGGCATGAGATTCAGGGCATGAGATTCAGGGCATGAGTTTTAGGACAGGAGATTCAGGGCATGAGTTTCAGAGCATGAGTTTCAGGGCATGTGTTTCAGGGCAGGAGTTTTAGGGCATGTGATTCAGGGCATGAGTTTCAGTGCATGAGTTTCAGGCAGGACTTTCAGGGTATGTGATTTAGGGCATGAGTTTCAGGGCATGAGATTCAGGGCTTGAGTTTCAGGGCATGAGGTTCAGGGCATGAGTTTCAGGGCATGAAATTCAGGGCATGAGTTTCAGTGCAGGAATTTGAGGGCATGAGATTCAGTACACGAGTTTCAGAGCATGAGATTCAGGGCAAGAGATTCAGGGCATGATATTCAGGGCAGGAGATTCAGGGCATGAGTTTCAGTGCAGGAGTTTCAGGGCATGTGAATCAGGGCGTGAGTTTCAGGATATGAGATTCATGGCATGAGTTTCAGTGCAAGAGTTTCAGGACATGAGATTCAGGGCTTCAGTTTCAGGGCATGAGTTTCAGGGCATGAGATTCAGGGCATGAGTTTCAGTGCAGGAACTTGAGGGCATGAGATTCAGTACACGAGTTTCAGAGCATGAGATTCAGGGCAAGAGATTCAGGGCATGATATTCAGGGCAGGAGATTCAGGGCAGGTGTTTCAGTGCAGGAGTTTCAGGGCATGAGATTCAGGGCATGAGTTTCAGGTCATGAGTTTCAGGACAGGAGATTCAGGGAATGAGTTTCAGGGCATGAGTTTCAGTGCAGGAGTTTCAGGGCATGTGATTCAGGGCGTGAGTTTCAGGATATGAGATTCATGGCATGAGTTTCAGTGCAGGAGTTTCAGGGCATGAGATTCAGGGCATGAGTTTCAGGGTAGGTGATTCAGGGCAGGAGTTTCAGGACATGAGATTCAGGGCATGAGTTTCAGTGCAGGAACTTGAGGTCATGAGATTCAGTGCACGAGTTTCAGAGCGTGAGATTCAGGGCATGAGATTCAGGGCATGAGTTTCAGGGCAGGAGATTAAGGGCAGGTGTATCAGTGCAGGAGTTTCAGGGCATGAGATTCAGGGCATGAGATTCAGGGCATGAGTTTTAGGACAGGAGATTCAGGGCATGAGTTTCAGAGCATGAGTTTCAGGGCATGTGTTTCAGGGCAGGAGTTTTAGGGCATGTGATTCAGGGCATGAGTTTCAGTGCATGAGTTTCAGGCAGGACTTTCAGGGTATGTGATTTAGGGCATGAGTTTCAGGGCATGAGATTCAGGGCTTGAGTTTCAGGGCATGAGGTTCAGGGCATGAGTTTCAGGGCATGAGATTCAGGGCATGAGTTTCAGTGCAGGAACTTGAGGGCATGAGATTCAGTGCACGAGTTTCAGAGCATGAGATTCAGGGCATGAGAAATAGGGCATGATTTTCAGGGCAGGAGATTCAGGGCAGGTGTTTCAGTGCAGGAGTTTCAGGGCATGAGTTTCAGGGCATGAGTTTCAGTGCAGGAGTTTCAGGACATGTGATTCAGGGCGTGTGTTTCAGGATATGAGATTCATGGCATGAGTTTAAGTGCAGGAGTTTCAGGGCATGAGATTCAGGGCATGAGTTTCAGGGTAGGTGATTCAGGGCAGGAGTTTCAGGACATGAGATTCAGGGCATGAGTTTCAGTGCTGGAACTTGGGGTCATGAGATTCAGTGCACGAGTTTCAGAGCGTGAGATTCAGGGCATGAGATTCAGGGCATGAGTTTCAGGGTAGGTGATTCAGGGCAGGAGTTTCAGGGCATGAGATTCAGGGCATGAGTTTCAGGACATGAGATTCAGGACATGAGCTTCAAGGCAGGAGATTCAGGACAGGAGTTTCACAGCAGGAGTTTCAGAGCATGAGATTCAGGGCATGAGATTCAGGGCATGAGTTTCAGGGCAGGAGATTCAGTGCAGGAGTTTCAGTGCAGGTGTTTCATAGCATGAGTTTCAGGGCAGGAGATTCAGGGCAGGAGTTTCAGGGCAGGAGATTCGGGGCATGAGTTTCAGTGCATGAGTTTCAGGTCAGGAGTTTCAGGGTATGTGATTTAGGGCATGAGTTTCAGGGCATGAGATTCAGGGCTTGAGTTTCAGGGCATGAGGTTCAGGGCATGAGTTTCAGGGCATGAGATTCAGGGCATGAGTTTCAGTGCAGGAACTTGAGGGCATGAGATTCAGTGCACGAGTTTCAGAGCATGAGATTCCGGGCATGAGATTCAGGGCATGATTTTCAGGGCAGGAGATTCAGGGCAAGTGTTTCAGTGCTGGAGAGTCAGGGCATGAGATTCAGGGCATGAGATTCAGAGCATGAGTTTCAGGGCATGAGTTTCAGGGCATGAGTTTGAGGGCAGGAGTTTTAGGGCATGAGATTCAGGGCATGAGTTTCAGGGCATGAGATTCAGGGCAGGAGTTTCAGGGTATGTGATTTAGGGCATGAGTTTCAGGGCATGAGATTCAGGGCATGAGTTTCAAGGCAGGAGATTAAGCGCAGGTGTTTCAGTGCAGGAGTTTCAGGGCATGAGATTCAGGGCATGAGTTTTAGGACAGGAGATTCAGGGCATGAGTTTCAGGGCATGAGTTTCAGGGCATGTGTTTCAGGGCAGGAGTTTTAGGGCATGTGATTCAGGGCATGAGTTTCAGTGCATGAGTTTCAGGCAGGACTTTCAGGGTATGTGATTTAGGGCATGAGTTTCAGGGCATGAGATTCAGGGCTTGAGTTTCAGGGCATGAGGTTCAGGGCATGAGTTTCAGGGCATGAGATTCAGGGCATGAGTTTCAGGGCAGGAGATTCAGGGCAGGTATTTCAGTGCAGGACTTTCAGGGCATGAGATTCAGGGCATGAGATTCAGGGCATGAGTTTCAGTTCAGGAGTTTCAGGGCATGTGATTCAGGGCGTGTGTTTCAGGATATGAGATTCATGGCATGAGTTTCAGTGCAGGAGATTCAGGGCATGAGATTCAGGGCATGAGTTTCAGGGTAGGTGATTCAGGGCAGGAGTTTCAGGACATGAGATTCAGGGCATGAGTTTCAGTGCAGGAACTTGAGGTCATGAGATTCAGTGCACGAGTTTCAGAGCGTGAGATTCAGGGCATGAGATTCAGGGCATGAGTTTCAGGGCAGGAGATTAAGGGCAGGTGTATCAGTGCAGGAGTTTCAGGGCATGAGATTCAGGGCATGAGATTCAGGGCATGAGTTTTAGGACAGGAGATTCAGGGCATGAGTTTCAGAGCGTGAGTTTCAGGGCATGTGTTTCAGGGCAGGAGTTTTAGGGCATGTGATTCAGGGCATGAGTTTCAGTGCATGAGTTTCAGGCAGGACTTTCAGGGTATGTGATTTAGGGCATGAGTTTCAGGGCATGAGATTCAGGGCTTGAGTTTCAGGGCATGAGGTTCAGGGCATGAGTTTCAGGGCATGAGATTCAGGGCATGAGTTTCAGTGCAGGAACTTGAGGGCATGAGATTCAGTACACGAGTTTCAGAGCATGAGATTCAGGGCAAGAGATTCAGGGCATGATATTCAGGGCAGGAGATTCAGGGCATGAGTTTCAGGGCAGGAGTTTCAGGGCATGTGAATCAGGGCGTGAGTTTCAGGATATGAGATTCATGGCATGAGTTTCAGTGCAAGAGTTTCAGGACATGAGATTCAGGGCTTCAGTTTCAGGGCATGAGGTTCAGGGCATGAGTTTCAGGGCATGAGATTCAGGGCATGAGTTTCAGTGCAGGAACTTGAGGGCATGAGATTCAGTACACGAGTTTCAGAGCATGAGATTCAGGGCAAGAGATTCAGGGCATGATATTCAGGGCAGGAGATTCAGGGCAGGTGTTTCAGTGCAGGAGTTTCAGGGCATGAGATTCAGGGCATGAGTTTCAGGTCATGAGTTTCAGGACAGGAGATTCAGGGAATGAGTTTCAGGGCATGAGTTTCAGTGCAGGAGTTTCAGGGCATGTGATTCAGGGCGTGAGTTTCAGGATATGAGATTCATGGCATGAGTTTCAGTGCAGGAGTTTCAGGGCATGAGATTCAGGGCATGAGTTTCAGGGTAGGTGATTCAGGGCAGGAGATTCAGGACATGAGATTCAGGGCATGAGTTTCAGTGCAGGAACTTGAGGTCATGAGATTCAGTGCACGAGTTTCAGAGCGTGAGATTCAGGGCATGAGATTCAGGGCATGAGTTTCAGGGCAGGAGATTAAGGGCAGGTGTATCAGTGCAGGAGTTTCAGGGCATGAGATTCAGGGCATGAGATTCAGGGCATGAGTTTTAGGACAGGAGATTCAGGGCATGAGTTTCAGAGCATGAGTTTCAGGGCATGTGTTTCAGGGCAGGAGTTTTAGGGCATGTGATTCAGGGCATGAGTTTCAGTGCATGAGTTTCAGGCAGGACTTTCAGGGTATGTGATTTAGGGCATGAGTTTCAGGGCATGAGATTCAGGGCTTGAGTTTCAGGGCATGAGGTTCAGGGCATGAGTTTCAGGGCATGAGATTCAGGGCATGAGTTTCAGTGCAGGAACTTGAGGGCATGAGATTCAGTGCACGAGTTTCAGAGCATGAGATTCAGGGCATGAGAAACAGGGCATGATTTTCAGGGCAGGAGATTCAGGGCTGGTGTTTCAGTGCAGGAGTTTCAGGGCATGAGTTTCAGGGCATGAGTTTCAGTGCAGGCGTTTCAGGACATGTGATTCAGGGCGTGTGTTTCAGGATATGAGATTCATGGCATGAGTTTCAGTGTGGAGTTTCAGGGCATGAGATTCAGGGCATGAGTTTCAGGGTAGGTGATTCAGGGCAGGAGTTTCAGGACATGAGATTCAGGGCATGAGTTTCAGTGCTGGAACTTGAGGTCATGAGATTCAGTGCACGAGTTTCAGAGCGTGAGATTCAGGGCATGAGATTCAGGGCATGAGTTTCAGGGTAGGTGATTCAGGGCAGGAGTTTCAGGGCATGAGATTCAGGGCATGAGTTTCAGGACATGAGATTCAGGACATGAGCTTCAAGGCAGGAGATTCAGGACAGGAGTTTCACAGCAGGAGTTTCAGAGCATGAGTTTCAGGGCATGAGATTCAGGGCATGAGTTTCAGGGCAGGAGATTCAGTGCAGGAGTTTCAGTGCAGGTGTTTCATAGCATGAGTTTCAGGGCAGGAGATTCAGGGCAGGAGTTTCAGGGCAGGAGATTCGGGGCATGAGTTTCAGTGCATGAGTTTCAGGTCAGGAGTTTCAGGGTATGTGATTTAGGGCATGAGTTTCAGGGCATGAGATTCAGGGCTTGAGTTTCAGGGCATGAGGTTCAGGGCATGAGTTTCAGGGCATGAGAATCAGGGCATGAGTTTCAGTGCAGGAACTTGAGGGCATGAGATTCAGTGCACGAGTTTCAGAGCATGAGATTCAGGGCATGAGATTCAGGGCATGATTTTCAGGGCAGGAGATTCAGGGCACGTGTTTCAGTGCTGGAGAGTCAGGGCATGAGATTCAGGGCATGAGATTCAGAGCATGAGTTTCAGGGCATGAGTTTCAGGGCATGAGTTTGAGGGCAGGAGTTTTAGGGCATGAGATTCAGGGCATGAGTTTCAGGGCATGAGATTCAGGGCAGGAGTTTCAGGGTATGTGATTTAGGGCATGAGTTTCAGGGCATGAGATTCAGGGCATGAGTTTCAAGGCAGGAGATTAAGCGCAGGTGTTTCAGTGCAGGAGTTTCAGGGCATGAGATTCAGGGCATGAGATTCAGGGCATGAGTTTTAGGACAGGAGATTCAGGGCATGAGTTTCAGGGCATGAGTTTCAGGGCATGTGTTTCAGGGCAGGAGTTTTAGGGCATGTGATTCAGGGCATGAGTTTCAGTGCATGAGTTTCAGGCAGGACTTTCAGGGTATGTGATTTAGGGCATGAGTTTCAGGGCATGAGATTCAGGGCTTGAGTTTCAGGGCATGAGGTTCAGGGCTTGAGTTTCAGGGCATGAGATTCAGGGCATGAGTTTCAGGGCAGGAGATTCAGGGCAGGTATTTCAGTGCAGGACTTTCAGGGCATGAGATTCAGGGCATGAGTTTCAGTTCAGGAGTTTCAGGGCATGTGATTCAGGGCGTGTGTTTCAGGATATGAGATTCATGGCATGAGTTTCAGTGCAGGAGTTTCAGGGCATGAGATTCAGGGCATGAGTTTCAGGGTAGGTGATTCAGGGCAGGAGTTTCAGGACATGAGATTCAGGGCATGAGTTTCAGTGCAGGAACTTGAGGTCATGAGATTCAGTGCACGAGTTTCAGAGCGTGAGATTCAGGGCATGAGATTCAGGGCATGAGTTTCAGGGCAGGAGATTAAAGGCAGGTGTATCAGTGCAGGAGTTTCAGGGCATGAGATTCAGGGCATGAGATTCAGGGCATGAGTTTTAGGACAGGAGATTCAGGGCATGAGTTTCAGAGCGTGAGTTTCAGGGCATGTGTTTCAGGGCAGGAGTTTTAGGGCATGTGATTCAGGGCATGAGTTTCAGTGCATGAGTTTCAGGCAGGACTTTCAGGGTATGTGATTTAGGGCATGAGATTCAGGGCATGAGATTCAGGGCTTGAGTTTCAGGGCATGTGGTTCAGGGCATGAGTTTCAGGGCATGAGATTCAGGGCATGAGTTTCAGTGCAGGAACTTGAGGGCATGAGATTCAGTACACGAGTTTCAGAGCATGAGATTCAGGGCAAGAGATTCAGGGCATGATATTCAGGGCAGGAGATTCAGGGCATGAGTTTCAGGGCAGGAGTTTCAGGACATGAGATTCAGGGCATGAGTTTCAGTGCTGGAACTTGAGGTCATGAGATTCAGTGCACGAGTTTCAGAGCGTGAGATTCAGGGCATGAGATTCAGGGCATGAGTTTCAGGGTAGGTGATTCAGGGCAGGAGTTTCAGGGCATGAGATTCAGGGCATGAGTTTCAGGACATGAGATTCAGGACATGAGCTTCAAGGCAGGAGATTCAGGACAGGAGTTTCACAGCAGGAGTTTCAGAGCATGAGATTCAGGGCATGAGATTCAGGGCATGAGTTTCAGGGCAGGAGATTCAGTGCAGGAGTTTCAGTGCAGGTGTTTCATAGCATGAGTTTCAGGGCAGGAGATTCAGGGCAGGAGTTTCAGGGCAGGAGATTCGGGGCATGAGTTTCAGTGCATGAGTTTCAGGTCAGGAGTTTCAGGGTATGTGATTTAGGGCATGAGTTTCAGGGCATGAGATTCAGGGCTTGAGTTTCAGGGCATGAGGTTCAGGGCATGAGTTTCAGGGCATGAGAATCAGGGCATGAGTTTCAGTGCAGGAACTTGAGGGCATGAGATTCAGTGCACGAGTTTCAGAGCATGAGATTCAGGGCATGAGATTCAGGGCATGATTTTCAGGGCAGGAGATTCAGGGCAAGTGTTTCAGTGCTGGAGAGTCAGGGCATGAGATTCAGGGCATGAGATTCAGAGCATGAGTTTCAGGGCATGAGTTTCAGGGCATGAGTTTGAGGGCAGGAGTTTTAGGGCATGAGATTCAGGGCATGAGTTTCAGGGCATGAGATTCAGGGCAGGAGTTTCAGGGTATGTGATTTAGGGCATGAGTTTCAGGGCATGAGATTCAGGGCATGAGTTTCAAGGCAGGAGATTAAGCGCAGGTGTTTCAGTGCAGGAGTTTCAGGGCATGAGATTCAGGGCATGAGATTCAGGGCATGAGTTTTAGGACAGGAGATTCAGGGCATGAGTTTCAGGGCATGAGTTTCAGGGCATGTGTTTCAGGGCAGGAGTTTTAGGGCATGTGATTCAGGGCATGAGTTTCAGTGCATGAGTTTCAGGCAGGACTTTCAGGGTATGTGATTTAGGGCATGAGTTTCAGGGCATGAGATTCAGGGCTTGAGTTTCAGGGCATGAGGTTCAGGGCTTGAGTTTCAGGGCATGAGATTCAGGGCATGAGTTTCAGGGCAGGAGATTCAGGGCAGGTATTTCAGTGCAGGACTTTCAGGGCATGAGATTCAGGGCATGAGTTTCAGTTCAGGAGTTTCAGGGCATGTGATTCAGGGCGTGTGTTTCAGGATATGAGATTCATGGCATGAGTTTCAGTGCAGGAGTTTCAGGGCATGAGATTCAGGGCATGAGTTTCAGGGTAGGTGATTCAGGGCAGGAGTTTCAGGACATGAGATTCAGGGCATGAGTTTCAGTGCAGGAACTTGAGGTCATGAGATTCAGTGCACGAGTTTCAGAGCGTGAGATTCAGGGCATGAGATTCAGGGCATGAGTTTCAGGGCAGGAGATTAAGGGCAGGTGTATCAGTGCAGGAGTTTCAGGGCATGAGATTCAGGGCATGAGATTCAGGGCATGAGTTTTAGGACAGGAGATTCAGGGCATGAGTTTCAGAGCGTGAGTTTCAGGGCATGTGTTTCAGGGCAGGAGTTTTAGGGCATGTGATTCAGGGCATGAGTTTCAGTGCATGAGTTTCAGGCAGGACTTTCAGGGTATGTGATTTAGGGCATGAGTTTCAGGGCATGAGATTCAGGGCTTGAGTTTCAGGGCATGTGGTTCAGGGCATGAGTTTCAGGGCATGAGATTCAGGGCATGAGTTTCAGTGCAGGAACTTGAGGGCATGAGATTCAGTACACGAGTTTCAGAGCATGAGATTCAGGGCAAGAGATTCAGGGCATGATATTCAGGGCAGGAGATTCAGGGCATGAGTTTCAGGGCAGGAGTTTCAGGGCATGTGAATCAGGGCGTGAGTTTCAGGATATGAGATTCATGGCATGAGTTTCAGTGCAAGAGTTTCAGGACATGAGATTCAGGGCTTCAGTTTCAGGGCATGAGGTTCAGGGCATGAGTTTCAGGGCATGAGATTCAGGGCATGAGTTTCAGTGCAGGAACTTGAGGGCATGAGATTCAGTACACGAGTTTCAGAGCATGAGATTCAGGGCAAGAGATTCAGGGCATGATATTCAGGGCAGGAGATTCAGGGCAGGTGTTTCAGTGCAGGAGTTTCAGGGCATGAGATTCAGGGCATGAGTTTCAGGTCATGAGTTTCAGGACAGGAGATTCAGGGAATGAGTTTCAGGGCATGAGTTTCAGTGCAGGAGTTTCAGGGCATGTGATTCAGGGCGTGAGTTTCAGGATATGAGATTCATGGCATGAGTTTCAGTGCAGGAGTTTCAGGGCATGAGATTCAGGGCATGAGTTTCAGGGTAGGTGATTCAGGGCAGGAGTTTCAGGACATGAGATTCAGGGCATGAGTTTCAGTGCAGGAACTTGAGGTCATGAGATTCAGTGCACGAGTTTCAGAGCGTGAGATTCAGGGCATGAGATTCAGGGCATGAGTTTCAGGGCAGGAGATTAAGGGCAGGTGTATCAGTGCAGGAGTTTCAGGGCATGAGATTCAGGGCATGAGATTCAGGGCATGAGTTTTAGGACAGGAGATTCAGGGCATGAGTTTCAGAGCATGAGTTTCAGGGCATGTGTTTCAGGGCAGGAGTTTTAGGGCATGTGATTCAGGGCATGAGTTTCAGTGCATGAGTTTCAGGCAGGACTTTCAGGGTATGTGATTTAGGGCATGAGTTTCAGGGCATGAGATTCAGGGCTTGAGTTTCAGGGCATGAGGTTCAGGGCATGAGTTTCAGGGCATGAGATTCAGGGCATGAGTTTCAGTGCAGGAACTTGAGGGCATGAGATTCAGTGCACGAGTTTCAGAGCATGAGATTCAGGGCATGAGAAACAGGGCATGATTTTCAGGGCAGGAGATTCAGGGCATGAGTTTCAGTGCAGGAGTTTCAGGACATGTGATTCAGGGCGTGTGTTTCAGGATATGAGATTCATGGTATGAGTTTCAGTGTGGAGTTTCAGGGCATGAGATTCAGGGCATGAGTTTCAGGGTAGGTGATTCAGGGCAGGAGTTTCAGGACATGAGATTCAGGGCATGAGTTTCAGTGCTGGAACTTGAGGTCATGAGATTCAGTGCACGAGTTTCAGAGCGTGAGATTCAGGGCATGAGATTCAGGGCATGAGTTTCAGGGTAGGTGATTCAGGGCAGGAGTTTCAGGGCATGAGATTCAGGGCATGAGTTTCAGGACATGAGATTCAGGACATGAGCTTCAAGGCAGGAGATTCAGGACAGGAGTTTCACAGCAGGAGTTTCAGAGCATGAGATTCAGGGCATGAGATTCAGGCCATGAGTTTCAGGGCAGGAGATTCAGTGCAGGAGTTTCAGTGCAGGTGTTTCATAGCATGAGTTTCAGGGCAGGAGATTCAGGGCAGGAGTTTCAGGGCAGGAGATTCGGGGCATGAGTTTCAGTGCATGAGTTTCAGGTCAGGAGTTTCAGGGTATGTGATTTAGGGCATGAGTTTCAGGGCATGAGATTCAGGGCTTGAGTTTCAGGGCATGAGGTTCAGGGCATGAGTTTCAGGGCATGAGATTCAGGGCATGAGTTTCAGTGCAGGAACTTGAGGGCATGAGATTCAGTGCACGAGTTTCAGAGCATGAGATTCAGGGCATGAGATTCAGGGCATGATTTTCAGGGCAGGAGATTCAGGTCAGGTGTTTCAGTGCTGGAGAGTCAGGGCATGAGATTCAGAGCATGAGATTCAGAGCATGAGTTTCAGGGCATGAGTTTCAGGGCATGAGTTTCAGGGCAGGAGTTTCAGGGCATGTGAATCAGGGCGTGAGTTTCAGGATATGAGATTCATGGCATGAGTTTCAGTGCAAGAGTTTCAGGACATGAGATTCAGGGCATGAGTTTCAGTGCATGAGTTTGAGGGCAGGAGTTTCAAGGCATGAGATTCAGGGCATGAGTTTCAGTGCATGAGTTTCAGGGCAGGAGATTAAGGGCAGGTGTATCAGTGCAGGAGTTTCAGGGCATGAGATTCAGGGCATGAGATTCAGGGCATGAGTTTTAGGACAGGAGATTCAGGGCATGAGTTTCAGAGCATGAGTTTCAGGGCATGTGTTTCAGGGCAGGAGTTTTAGGGCATGTGATTCAGGGCATGAGTTTCAGTGCATGAGTTTCAGGCAGGACTTTCAGGGTATGTGATTTAGGGCATGAGTTTCAGGGCATGAGATTCAGGGCTTGAGTTTCAGGGCATGAGGTTCAGGGCATGAGTTTCAGGGCATGAGATTCAGGGCATGAGTTTCAGTGCAGGAACTTGAGGGCATGAGATTCAGTACACGAGTTTCAGAGCATGAGATTCAGGGCAAGAGATTCAGGGCATGATATTCAGGGCAGGAGATTCAGGGCATGAGTTTCAGTGCAGGAGTTTCAGGGCATGTGAATCAGGGCGTGAGTTTCAGGATATGAGATTCATGGCATGAGTTTCAGTGCAAGAGTTTCAGGACATGAGATTCAGGGCTTCAGTTTCAGGGCATGAGGTTCAGGGCATGAGTTTCAGGGCATGAGATTCAGGGCATGAGTTTCAGTGCAGGAACTTGAGGGCATGAGATTCAGTACACGAGTTTCAGAGCATGAGATTCAGGGCAAGAGATTCAGGGCATGATATTCAGGGCAGGAGATTCAGGGCAGGTGTTTCAGTGCAGGAGTTTCAGGGCATGAGATTCAGGGCATGAGCTTCAGGTCATGAGTTTCAGGACAGGAGATTCAGGGAATGAGTTTCAGGGCATGAGTTTCAGTGCAGGAGTTTCAGGGCATGTGATTCAGGGCGTGAGTTTCAGGATATGAGATTCATGGTATGAGTTTCAGTGCAGGAGTTTCAGGGCATGAGATTCAGGGCATGAGTTTCAGGGTAGGTGATTTCAAGGGCAGGAGTTTCAGGACATGAGATTCAGGGCATGAGTTTCAGTGCAGGAACTTGAGGTCATGAGATTCAGTGCACGAGTTTCAGAGCGTGAGATTCAGGGCAAGAGATTCAGGGCATGAGTTTCAGGGCAGGAGATTAAGGGCAGGTGTATCAGTGCAGGAGTTTCAGGGCATGAGATTCAGGGCATGAGATTCAGGGCATGAGTTTTAGGACAGGAGATTCAGGGCATGAGTTTCAGAGCATGAGTTTCAGGGCATGTGTTTCAGGGCAGGAGTTTTAGGGCATGTGATTCAGGGCATGAGTTTCAGTGCATGAGTTTCAGGCAGGACTTTCAGGGTATGTGATTTAGGGCATGAGTTTCAGGGCATGAGATTCAGGGCTTGAGTTTCAGGGCATGAGGTTCAGGGCATGAGTTTCAGGGCATGAGATTCAGGGCATGAGTTTCAGTGCAGGAACTTGAGGGCATGAGATTCAGTGCACGAGTTTCAGAGCATGAGATTCAGGGCATGAGAAACAGGGCATGATTTTCAGGGCAGGAGATTCAGGGCAGGTGTTTCAGTGCAGGAGTTTCAGGGCATGAGTTTCAGGGCATGAGTTTCAGTGCAGGAGTTTCAGGACATGTGATTCAGGGCGTGTGTTTCAGGATATGAGATTCATGGCATGAGTTTAAGTGCAGGAGTTTCAGGGCATGAGATTCAGGGCATGAGTTTCAGGGTAGGTGATTCAGGGCAGGAGTTTCAGGACATGAGATTCAGGGCATGAGTTTCAGTGCTGGAACTTGAGGTCATGAGATTCAGTGCACGAGTTTCAGAGCGTGAGATTCAGGGCATGAGATTCAGGGCATCAGTTTCAGGGTAGGTGATTCAGGGCAGGAGTTTCAGGGCATGAGATTCAGGGCATGAGTTTCAGTGCATGAGTTTCAGGCAGGACTTTCAGGGTATGTGATTTAGGGCATGAGTTTCAGGGCATGAGATTCAGGGCTTGAGTTTCAGGGCATGAGGTTCAGGGCATGAGTTTCAGGGCATGAGATTCAGGGCATGAGTTTCAGTGCAGGAACTTGAGGGCATGAGATTCAGTGCACGAGTTTCAGAGCATGAGATTCAGGGCATGAGAAACAGGGCATGATTTTCAGGGCAGGAGATTCAGGGCAGGTGTTTCAGTGCAGGAGTTTCAGGGCATGAGTTTCAGGGCATGAGTTTCAGTGCAGGAGTTTCAGGACATGTGATTCAGGGCGTGTGTTTCAGGATATGAGATTCATGGCATGAGTTTAAGTGCAGGAGTTTCAGGGCATGAGATTCAGGGCATGAGTTTCAGGGTAGGTGATTCAGGGCAGGAGTTTCAGGACATGAGATTCAGGGCATGAGTTTCAGTGCTGGAACTTGAGGTCATGAGATTCAGTGCACGAGTTTCAGAGCGTGAGATTCAGGGCATGAGATTCAGGGCATCAGTTTCAGGGTAGGTGATTCAGGGCAGGAGTTTCAGGGCATGAGATTCAGGGCATGAGTTTCAGTGCATGAGTTTCAGGCAGGACTTTCAGGGTATGTGATTTAGGGCATGAGTTTCAGGGCATGAGATTCAGGGCTTGAGTTTCAGGGCATGAGGTTCAGGGCATGAGTTTCAGGGCATGAGATTCAGGGCATGAGTTTCAGTGCAGGAACTTGAGGGCATGAGATTCAGTGCACGAGTTTCAGAGCATGAGATTCAGGGCATGAGAAACAGGGCATGATTTTCAGGGCAGGAGATTCAGGGCAGGTGTTTCAGTGCAGGAGTTTCAGGGCATGAGTTTCAGGGCATGAGTTTCAGTGCAGGAGTTTCAGGACATGTGATTCAGGGCGTGTGTTTCAGGATATGAGATTCATGGCATGAGTTTAAGTGCAGGAGTTTCAGGGCATGAGATTCAGGGCATGAGTTTTAGGACAGGAGATTCAGGGCATGAGTTTCAGGGCATGAGTTTCAGGGCATGTGTTTCAGGGCAGGAGTTTTAGGGCATGTGATTCAGGGCATGAGTTTCAGTGCATGAGTTTCAGGCAGGACTTTCAGGGTATGTGATTTAGGGCATGAGTTTCAGGGCATGAGATTCAGGGCTTGAGTTTCAGGGCATGAGGTTCAGGGCATGAGTTTCAGGGCATGAGATTCAGGGCATGAGTTTCAGGGCAGGAGATTCAGGGCAGGTATTTCAGTGCAGGACTTTCAGGGCATGAGATTCAGGGCATGAGATTCAGGGCATGAGTTTCAGTTCAGGAGTTTCAGGGCATGTGATTCAGGGCGTGTGTTTCAGGATATGAGATTCATGGCATGAGTTTCAGTGCAGGAGATTCAGGGCATGAGATTCAGGGCATGAGTTTCAGGGTAGGTGATTCAGGGCAGGAGTTTCAGGACATGAGATTCAGGGCATGAGTTTCAGTGCAGGAACTTGAGGTCATGAGATTCAGTGCACGAGTTTCAGAGCGTGAGATTCAGGGCATGAGATTCAGGGCATGAGTTTCAGGGCAGGAGATTAAGGGCAGGTGTATCAGTGCAGGAGTTTCAGGGCATGAGATTCAGGGCATGAGATTCAGGGCATGAGTTTTAGGACAGGAGATTCAGGGCATGAGTTTCAGAGCGTGAGTTTCAGGGCATGTGTTTCAGGGCAGGAGTTTTAGGGCATGTGATTCAGGGCATGAGTTTCAGTGCATGAGTTTCAGGCAGGACTTTCAGGGTATGTGATTTAGGGCATGAGTTTCAGGGCATGAGATTCAGGGCTTGAGTTTCAGGGCATGAGGTTCAGGGCATGAGTTTCAGGGCATGAGATTCAGGGCATGAGTTTCAGTGCAGGAACTTGAGGGCATGAGATTCAGTACACGAGTTTCAGAGCATGAGATTCAGGGCAAGAGATTCAGGGCATGATATTCAGGGCAGGAGATTCAGGGCATGAGTTTCAGGGCAGGAGTTTCAGGGCATGTGAATCAGGGCGTGAGTTTCAGGATATGAGATTCATGGCATGAGTTTCAGTGCAAGAGTTTCAGGACATGAGATTCAGGGCTTCAGTTTCAGGGCATGAGGTTCAGGGCATGAGTTTCAGGGCATGAGATTCAGGGCATGAGTTTCAGTGCAGGAACTTGAGGGCATGAGATTCAGTACACGAGTTTCAGAGCATGAGATTCAGGGCAAGAGATTCAGGGCATGATATTCAGGGCAGGAGATTCAGGGCAGGTGTTTCAGTGCAGGAGTTTCAGGGCATGAGATTCAGGGCATGAGTTTCAGGTCATGAGTTTCAGGACAGGAGATTCAGGGAATGAGTTTCAGGGCATGAGTTTCAGTGCAGGAGTTTCAGGGCATGTGATTCAGGGCGTGAGTTTCAGGATATGAGATTCATGGCATGAGTTTCAGTGCAGGAGTTTCAGGGCATGAGATTCAGGGCATGAGTTTCAGGGTAGGTGATTCAGGGCAGGAGATTCAGGACATGAGATTCAGGGCATGAGTTTCAGTGCAGGAACTTGAGGTCATGAGATTCAGTGCACGAGTTTCAGAGCGTGAGATTCAGGGCATGAGATTCAGGGCATGAGTTTCAGGGCAGGAGATTAAGGGCAGGTGTATCAGTGCAGGAGTTTCAGGGCATGAGATTCAGGGCATGAGATTCAGGGCATGAGTTTTAGGACAGGAGATTCAGGGCATGAGTTTCAGAGCATGAGTTTCAGGGCATGTGTTTCAGGGCAGGAGTTTTAGGGCATGTGATTCAGGGCATGAGTTTCAGTGCATGAGTTTCAGGCAGGACTTTCAGGGTATGTGATTTAGGGCATGAGTTTCAGGGCATGAGATTCAGGGCTTGAGTTTCAGGGCATGAGGTTCAGGGCATGAGTTTCAGGGCATGAGATTCAGGGCATGAGTTTCAGTGCAGGAACTTGAGGGCATGAGATTCAGTGCACGAGTTTCAGAGCATGAGATTCAGGGCATGAGAAACAGGGCATGATTTTCAGGGCAGGAGATTCAGGGCTGGTGTTTCAGTGCAGGAGTTTCAGGGCATGAGTTTCAGGGCATGAGTTTCAGTGCAGGCGTTTCAGGACATGTGATTCAGGGCGTGTGTTTCAGGATATGAGATTCATGGCATGAGTTTCAGTGTGGAGTTTCAGGGCATGAGATTCAGGGCATGAGTTTCAGGGTAGGTGATTCAGGGCAGGAGTTTCAGGACATGAGATTCAGGGCATGAGTTTCAGTGCTGGAACTTGAGGTCATGAGATTCAGTGCACGAGTTTCAGAGCGTGAGATTCAGGGCATGAGATTCAGGGCATGAGTTTCAGGGTAGGTGATTCAGGGCAGGAGTTTCAGGGCATGAGATTCAGGGCATGAGTTTCAGGACATGAGATTCAGGACATGAGCTTCAAGGCAGGAGATTCAGGACAGGAGTTTCACAGCAGGAGTTTCAGAGCATGAGTTTCAGGGCATGAGATTCAGGGCATGAGTTTCAGGGCAGGAGATTCAGTGCAGGAGTTTCAGTGCAGGTGTTTCATAGCATGAGTTTCAGGGCAGGAGATTCAGGGCAGGAGTTTCAGGGCAGGAGATTCGGGGCATGAGTTTCAGTGCATGAGTTTCAGGTCAGGAGTTTCAGGGTATGTGATTTAGGGCATGAGTTTCAGGGCATGAGATTCAGGGCTTGAGTTTCAGGGCATGAGGTTCAGGGCATGAGTTTCAGGGCATGAGAATCAGGGCATGAGTTTCAGTGCAGGAACTTGAGGGCATGAGATTCAGTGCACGAGTTTCAGAGCATGAGATTCAGGGCATGAGATTCAGGGCATGATTTTCAGGGCAGGAGATTCAGGGCACGTGTTTCAGTGCTGGAGAGTCAGGGCATGAGATTCAGGGCATGAGATTCAGAGCATGAGTTTCAGGGCATGAGTTTCAGGGCATGAGTTTGAGGGCAGGAGTTTTAGGGCATGAGATTCAGGGCATGAGTTTCAGGGCATGAGATTCAGGGCAGGAGTTTCAGGGTATGTGATTTAGGGCATGAGTTTCAGGGCATGAGATTCAGGGCATGAGTTTCAAGGCAGGAGATTAAGCGCAGGTGTTTCAGTGCAGGAGTTTCAGGGCATGAGATTCAGGGCATGAGATTCAGGGCATGAGTTTTAGGACAGGAGATTCAGGGCATGAGTTTCAGGGCATGAGTTTCAGGGCATGTGTTTCAGGGCAGGAGTTTTAGGGCATGTGATTCAGGGCATGAGTTTCAGTGCATGAGTTTCAGGCAGGACTTTCAGGGTATGTGATTTAGGGCATGAGTTTCAGGGCATGAGATTCAGGGCTTGAGTTTCAGGGCATGAGGTTCAGGGCTTGAGTTTCAGGGCATGAGATTCAGGGCATGAGTTTCAGGGCAGGAGATTCAGGGCAGGTATTTCAGTGCAGGACTTTCAGGGCATGAGATTCAGGGCATGAGTTTCAGTTCAGGAGTTTCAGGGCATGTGATTCAGGGCGTGTGTTTCAGGATATGAGATTCATGGCATGAGTTTCAGTGCAGGAGTTTCAGGGCATGAGATTCAGGGCATGAGTTTCAGGGTAGGTGATTCAGGGCAGGAGTTTCAGGACATGAGATTCAGGGCATGAGTTTCAGTGCAGGAACTTGAGGTCATGAGATTCAGTGCACGAGTTTCAGAGCGTGAGATTCAGGGCATGAGATTCAGGGCATGAGTTTCAGGGCAGGAGATTAAAGGCAGGTGTATCAGTGCAGGAGTTTCAGGGCATGAGATTCAGGGCATGAGATTCAGGGCATGAGTTTTAGGACAGGAGATTCAGGGCATGAGTTTCAGAGCGTGAGTTTCAGGGCATGTGTTTCAGGGCAGGAGTTTTAGGGCATGTGATTCAGGGCATGAGTTTCAGTGCATGAGTTTCAGGCAGGACTTTCAGGGTATGTGATTTAGGGCATGAGATTCAGGGCATGAGATTCAGGGCTTGAGTTTCAGGGCATGTGGTTCAGGGCATGAGTTTCAGGGCATGAGATTCAGGGCATGAGTTTCAGTGCAGGAACTTGAGGGCATGAGATTCAGTACACGAGTTTCAGAGCATGAGATTCAGGCAAGAGATTCAGGGCATGATATTCAGGGCAGGAGATTCAGGGCATGAGTTTCAGGGCAGGAGTTTCAGGACATGAGATTCAGGGCATGAGTTTCAGTGCTGGAACTTGAGGTCATGAGATTCAGTGCACGAGTTTCAGAGCGTGAGATTCAGGGCATGAGATTCAGGGCATGAGTTTCAGGGTAGGTGATTCAGGGCAGGAGTTTCAGGGCATGAGATTCAGGGCATGAGTTTCAGGACATGAGATTCAGGACATGAGCTTCAAGGCAGGAGATTCAGG
Organism: Mobula birostris; assembly: GCF_030028105.1. Classification (NCBI taxonomy): domain Eukaryota; kingdom Metazoa; phylum Chordata; class Chondrichthyes; order Myliobatiformes; family Myliobatidae; genus Mobula; species Mobula birostris. The sequence continues at coordinate 1,368 of NW_027276679.1, read as the reverse complement.
ACAGGAGTTTCACAGCAGGAGTTTCAGAGCATGAGATTCAGGGCATGAGATTCAGGGCATGAGTTTCAGGGCAGGAGATTCAGTGCAGGAGTTTCAGTGCAGGTGTTTCATAGCATGAGTTTCAGGGCAGGAGATTCAGGGCAGGAGTTTCAGGGCAGGAGATTCGGGGCATGAGTTTCAGTGCATGAGTTTCAGGTCAGGAGTTTCAGGGTATGTGATTTAGGGCATGAGTTTCAGGGCATGAGATTCAGGGCTTGAGTTTCAGGGCATGAGGTTCAGGGCATGAGTTTCAGGGCATGAGAATCAGGGCATGAGTTTCAGTGCAGGAACTTGAGGGCATGAGATTCAGTGCACGAGTTTCAGAGCATGAGATTCAGGGCATGAGATTCAGGGCATGATTTTCAGGGCAGGAGATTCAGGGCAAGTGTTTCAGTGCTGGAGAGTCAGGGCATGAGATTCAGGGCATGAGATTCAGAGCATGAGTTTCAGGGCATGAGTTTCAGGGCATGAGTTTGAGGGCAGGAGTTTTAGGGCATGAGATTCAGGGCATGAGTTTCAGGGCATGAGATTCAGGGCAGGAGTTTCAGGGTATGTGATTTAGGGCATGAGTTTCAGGGCATGAGATTCAGGGCATGAGTTTCAAGGCAGGAGATTAAGCGCAGGTGTTTCAGTGCAGGAGTTTCAGGGCATGAGATTCAGGGCATGAGATTCAGGGCATGAGTTTTAGGACAGGAGATTCAGGGCATGAGTTTCAGGGCATGAGTTTCAGGGCATGTGTTTCAGGGCAGGAGTTTTAGGCATGTGATTCAGGGCATGAGTTTCAGTGCATGAGTTTCAGGCAGGACTTTCAGGGTATGTGATTTAGGGCATGAGTTTCAGGGCATGAGATTCAGGGCTTGAGTTTCAGGGCATGAGGTTCAGGGCTTGAGTTTCAGGGCATGAGATTCAGGGCATGAGTTTCAGGGCAGGAGATTCAGGGCAGGTATTTCAGTGCAGGACTTTCAGGGCATGAGATTCAGGGCATGAGTTTCAGTTCAGGAGTTTCAGGGCATGTGATTCAGGGCGTGTGTTTCAGGATATGAGATTCATGGCATGAGTTTCAGTGCAGGAGTTTCAGGGCATGAGATTCAGGGCATGAGTTTCAGGGTAGGTGATTCAGGGCAGGAGTTTCAGGACATGAGATTCAGGGCATGAGTTTCAGTGCAGGAACTTGAGGTCATGAGATTCAGTGCACGAGTTTCAGAGCGTGAGATTCAGGGCATGAGATTCAGGGCATGAGTTTCAGGGCAGGAGATTAAGGGCAGGTGTATCAGTGCAGGAGTTTCAGGGCATGAGATTCAGGGCATGAGATTCAGGGCATGAGTTTTA